>NW_027440040.1:0-2500 GCF_031893055.1 Leptodactylus fuscus
TATTTTTACATTCACTTTTTTACCCCCCACTGCACACTTGCTTCTTTTACATTCGCTTTCTCTCTTGCACTCTTTAGTCCTTGCAAAATCCTAGTATTCTCATTCGTACCGCTATCACTCTTAGCAGCTGCAGCCGCAGCCTGCATGGTGGCCACCAGCGTTGTGGCTTTTTACTTTTAATAATAGCAGGCTTCATTTCCATAGCATCTGGGCCTCCCACCGGGCTGGAGGCCATAGCTAGTAACCTGCAGACCAATTTACAGGGCAACACAGGCTGAACATCTTTGCAGGTAACGCGCCCTAGGAAAAGAGAAGCCGACTGAAAAGCAGCTTCGCTTCCAGGCAGGGGCAACCATCTCACTTTCTTCCTTAGCCGACTCCTGGACAACGGGCTCCGGCCCAGCTTGCTCTTTCTTTCACCCCGGGATGGTTTCTTAGCCCTGCACAGACCCTGCGCCCAGCCCTTTTGAAAGAGTACAGCTGCGCCCTATGACTGGTTGCTGAACCACACCTGTGGGTATAAGGGCCGCCCCCAGCCCTTGCACTGCTCCTGCTGGAATAAGAAGTTCCCTTAAGAGAAGGCAAAAAGTGAAGAAAAAGGCCTAGCATGGAGTAGTGCAAAGAGCTGCCGGCAGCCAGGCTGCAAAGTAGAAGAGGAGTAAGTGAGAGACCTGTCTCTGCCTACGGCCACACCACCCTGAACACGCCATATCTCGTCTGATCTCGGAAGCTAAGCAGGGTCGGGCCTGCTTAGTACTTGGATGGGAGACCGCCTGGGAATACCAGGTGCTGTAGGCTTTTGCTTTTCCTCACTTCCACCAGCAGGGGGTCACTCTCCTCTATGCCATTTTTACATTCACTTTTTACACTGCACACTTGCTTCTTTTACATTCGCTTTCTCTCTTGCACTCTTTAGTCCTTGCAAAATCCTAGTATTCTCATTCGTATTGCTATCACTCTTAGCAGCTGCAGCTGCAGCCGCAGCGGGCGTGGTGGCCACCAGCGTTGTGGCTTTTTACTTTTAATAATAGCAGGCTTAATTTCCATAGCATCTGGGCCTCCCGCCCGGCTGGAGGCCATAGCTAGTAACCTGCAGACCAATTTACAGGGCAACACAGGCTGAACATCTTTGCAGGCAACGCGCCCTAGGAAAAGAGAAGCCGACTGAAAAGTAGCTTCGCTTCCTGGCACGGGCAACCATCTCACCTTCTTCCTTAGCCGACTCCTGGACAACGGGCTCCGGCCCAGCTTGCTCTTTCTTTCACCCCCGGGGTGGTTTCTTAGCCCTGCGTAGACCCTGCGCCCAGCCCTTTTGAAAGAGGGCGGCTGCGGCCTGTGACTGGTTGCTGAACCACACCTGTGGGTATAAGGGCCGCCCCCAGCCCTTGCACTGCTCCTGCTGGAATATGAAGTTCCCTTAAGAGAAGGCAAAAAGTGAAGAAAAAGGCCTAGCGTGGAGTAGTGCAAAGAGCTGCCGGCAGCCAGGCTGCAAAGTAGAAGAGGAGTAAGTGAGAGGCCTGTCTCTGCCTACGGCCACACCACCCTGAACACGCCCGATCTCGTCTGATCTCGTAAGTTAAGCAGGGTTGGGCCTGGTTAGTACTTGGATGGGAGACTGCCTGGGAATACCAGGTGCTGTAGGCTTTTGCTTTTCCTCACTTCCAACAGCAGGGGGTAACTCTCCTCTATGCCATTTTTACATTCACTTTTTACACTGCACACTTGCTTCTTTTACATTCGCTTTCCTCTCTTGCACTCTTTAGTCCTTGCAAAATCCTAGTATTCTCATTCGTACCGCTATCACTCTTAGCAGCTGCAGCTGCAGCTGCAGCGGGCGTGGTGGCCACCAGCGTTGTGGCTTTTTACTTTTAATAATAGCAGGCTTAATTTCCATAGCATCTGGGCCACCCGCCCGGCTGGAGGCCATAGCTAGTAACCTGCAGACCAATTTACAGGGCAACACAGGCTGAACATCTTTGCAGGCAACGCGCCCTAGGAAAAGAGAAGCCGACTGAAAAGCAGCTATGCTTCCTGGCACGGGCAACCATCTCACCTTCTTCCTTAGCCGACTCCTGGACAACGGGCTCCGGCCCAGCTTGCTCTTTCTTTCACCCCCGGGGTGGTTTCTTAGCCCTGCGTAGACCCTGCGCCCAGCCCTTTTGAAAGAGGGCGGCTGCGGCCTGTGACTGGTTGCTGAACCACACCTGTGGGTATAAGGGCCGCCCCCAGCCCTTGCACTGCTCCTGCTGGAATATGAAGTTCCCTTAAGAGAAGGCAAAAAGTGAAGAAAAAGGCCTAGCGTGGAGTAGTGCAAAAAGCTGCCGGCAGCCAGGCTGCAAAGTAGAAGAGGAGTAAGTGAGAGGCCTGTCTCTGCCTACGGCCACACCACCCTGAACACGCCTGATCTCGTAAGTTAAGCAGGGTCGGGCCTGGTTAGTACTTTGATGGGAGACCGCCTGGGAATACCAGGTGCTGTAGGCTTTTGCTTTTCCTCACTTCC
>NW_027440040.1:7500-28853 GCF_031893055.1 Leptodactylus fuscus
TGATGGGAGACCGCCTGGGAATACCAGGTGCTGTAGGCTTTTGCTTTTCCTCACTTCCACCAGCAGGGGTCACTCTCCTCTATACCATTTTTACATTCACTTTTTACACTGCACACTTGCTTCTTTTACATTCGCTTTCTCTCTTGCACTCTTTAGTCCTTGCAAAATCCTAGTATTCTCATTCGTATTGCTATCACTCTTAGCAGCTGCAGCTGCAGCGGGCGTGGTGGCCACCAGCGTTGTGGCTTTTTACTTTTATTAATAGCAGGCTTCATTTCCATAGCATCTGGGCCTCCCGCCGGGCTGGAAGCCATAGCTAGTAACCTGCAGACCAATTTACAGGGCAACACAGGCTGAACATCTTTGCAGGCAACGCGCCCTAGGAAAAGAGAAGCCGACTGAAAAGCAGCTTCGCTTCCAGGCACGGGCAACCATCTCACTTTCTTCCTTAGCCGACTCCTGGACAACGGGCTCCGGCCGAGCTTGCTCTTTCTTTCACCCCGGGATGGTTTCTTAGCCCTGCGCAGACCCTGCGCCCAGCCCTTTTGAAAGAGGGCGGCTGCGGCCTGTGACTGGTTGCTGAACCACACCTGTGGGTATAAGGGCCGCCCCCAGCCCTTGCACTGCTCCTGCTGGAATATGAAGTTCCCTTAAGAAAAGGCAAAAAGTGAAGAAAAAGGCCTAGCGTGGAGTAGTGCAAAGAGCTGCCGGCAGCCAGGCTGCAAAGTAGAAGAGGAGTAAGTGAGAGGCCTGTCTCTGCCTACGGCCACACCACCCTGAACATACCCGATCTCGTCTGATCTTGTAAGTTAAGCAGGGTCGGGCCTGGTTAGTACTTTGATGGGAGACCGCCTGGGAATACCAGGTGCTGTAGGCTTTTGCTTTTCCTCACTTCCACCAGCAGGGGTCACTCTCCTCTATACCATTTTTACATTCACTTTTTACACTGCACACTTGCTTCTTTTACATTCGCTTTCTCTCTTGCACTCTTTAGTCCTTGCAAAATCCTAGTATTCTCATTCGTATTGCTATCACTCTTAGCAGCTGCAGCTGCAGCGGGCGTGGTGGCCACCAGCGTTGTGGCTTTTTACTTTTATTAATAGCAGGCTTCATTTCCATAGCATCTGGGCCTCCCGCCGGGCTGGAAGCCATAGCTAGTAACCTGCAGACCAATTTACAGGGCAACACAGGCTGAACATCTTTGCAGGCAACGCGCCCTAGGAAAAGAGAAGCCGACTGAAAAGCAGCTTCGCTTCCAGGCACGGGCAACCATCTCACTTTCTTCCTTAGCCGACTCCTGGACAACGGGCTCCGGCCCAGCTTGCTCTTTCTTTCACCCCGGGATGGTTTCTTAGCCCTGCGCAGACCCTGCGCCCAGCCCTTTTGAAAGAGGGCGGCTGCGGCCTGTGACTGGTTGCTGAACCACACCTGTGGGTATAAGGGCCGCCCCCAGCCCTTGCACTGCTCCTGCTGGAATATGAAGTTCCCTTAAGAAAAGGCAAAATAGGTGAAGAAAAAGGCCTAGCGTGGAGTAGTGCAAAGAGCTGCCGGCAGCCAGGCTGCAAAGTAGAAGAGGAGTAAGTGAGAGGCCTGTCTCTGCCTACGGCCACACCACCCTGAACATACCCGATCTCGTCTGATCTTGTAAGTTAAGCAGGGTCGGGCCTGGTTAGTACTTTGATGGGAGACCGCCTGGGAATACCAGGTGCTGTAGGCTTTTGCTTTTCCTCACTTCCACCAGCAGGGGTCACTCTCCTCTATACCATTTTTACATTCACTTTTTACACTGCACACTTGCTTCTTTTACATTCGCTTTCTCTCTTGCACTCTTTAGTCCTTGCAAAATCCTAGTATTCTCATTCGTATTGCTATCACTCTTAGCAGCTGCAGCTGCAGCGGGCGTGGTGGCCACCAGCGTTGTGGCTTTTTACTTTTATTAATAGCAGGCTTCATTTCCATAGCATCTGGGCCTCCCGCCGGGCTGGAAGCCATAGCTAGTAACCTGCAGACCAATTTACAGGGCAACACAGGCTGAACATCTTTGCAGGCAACGCGCCCTAGGAAAAGAGAAGCCGACTGAAAAGCAGCTTCGCTTCCAGGCACGGGCAACCATCTCACTTTCTTCCTTAGCCGACTCCTGGACAACGGGCTCCGGCCCAGCTTGCTCTTTCTTTCACCCCGGGATGGTTTCTTAGCCCTGCGCAGACCCTGCGCCCAGCCCTTTGAAAGAGTACGGCTGCGCCCTATGACTGGTTGCTGAACCACACCTGTGGGTATAAGGGCCACCCCCAGCCCTTGCACTGCTCCTGCTGGAATATGAAGTTCCCTTAAGAGAAGGCAAAAAGTGAAGAAAAAGGCCTAGCATGGAGTAGTGCAAAGAGCTGCCGGCAGCCAGGCTGCAAAGTAGAAGAGGAGTAAGTGAGAGACCTGTCTCTGCCTACGGCCACACCACCCTGAACACGCCATATCTCGTCTGATCTCGGAAGCTAAGCAGGGTCGGGCCTGCTTAGTACTTGGATGGGAGACTGCCTGGGAATACCAGGTGCTGTAGGCTTTTGCATTTCCTCACTTCCAACAGCAGGGGGTCACTCTCCTCTATGCCATTTTTACATTCACTTTTTACACTGCACACTTGCTTCTTTTACATTCGCTTTCTCTCTTGCACTCTTTAGTCCTTGCAAAATCCTAGTATTCTCATTCGTACCGCTATCACTCTTAGCAGCTGCAGCTGCAGCGGGCGTGGTGGCCACCAGCGTTGTGGCTTTTTACTTTTAATAATAGCAGGCTTAATTTCCATAGCATCTGGGCCACCCGCCCGGCTGGAGGCCATAGCTAGTAACCTGCAGACCAATTTACAGGGCAACACAGGCTGAACATCTTTGCAGGCAACGCGCCCTAGGAAAAGAGAAGCCGACTGAAAAGCAGCTATGCTTCCTGGCACGGGCAACCATCTCACCTTCTTCCTTAGCCGACTCCTGGACAACGGGCTCCGGCCCAGCTTGCTCTTTCTTTCACCCCCGGGGTGGTTTCTTAGCCCTGCGTAGACCCTGCGCCCAGCCCTTTTGAAAGAGGGCGGCTGCGGCCTGTGACTGGTTGCTGAACCACACCTGTGGGTATAAGGGCCGCCCCAGCCCTTGCACTGCTCCTGCTGGAATATGAAGTTCCCTTAAGAGAAGGCAAAAAGTGAAGAAAAAGGCCGAGCGTGGAGTAGTGCAAAAAGCTGCCGGCAGCCAGGCTGCAAAGTAGAAGAGGAGTAAGTGAGAGGCCTGTCTCTGCCTACGGCCACACCACCCTGAACACGCCTGATCTCGTAAGTTAAGCAGGGTCGGGCCTGGTTAGTACTTTGATGGGAGACCGCCTGGGAATACCAGGTGCTGTAGGCTTTTGCTTTTCCTCACTTCCACCAGCAGGGGGTCACTCTCCTCTATGCCATTTTTACATTCACTTTTTACACTGCACACTTGCTTCTTTTACATTCGCTTTCTCTCTTGCACTCTTTAGTCCTTGCAAAATCCTAGTATTCTCATTCGTATCGCTATCACTCTTAGCAGCTGCAGCTGCAGCGGGCGTGGTGGCCACCAGCGTTGTGGCTTTTTACTTTTAATAATAGCAGGCTTCATTTCCATAGCATCTGGGCCTCCCGCCGGGCTGGAGGCCATAGCTAGTAACCTGCAGACCAATTTACAGGGCAACACAGGCTGAACATCTTTGCAGGCAACGCGCCCTAGGAAAAGAGAAGCCGACTGAAAAGCAGCTTCGCTTCCAGGCACGGGCAACCATCTCACCTTCTTCCTTAGCCGACTCCTGGACAACGGGCTCCGGCCCAGCTTGCTCTTTCTTTCACCCCCGGGATGGTTTCTTAGCCCTGCGCAGACCCTGCGCCCAGCCCTTTTGAAAGAGGGCGGCTGCGGCCTGTGACTGATTGCTGAACCACACCTGTGGGTATAAGGGCCGCCCCCAGCCCTTGCACTGCTCCTGCTGGAATATAAAGTTCAGTTAAGAGAAGGCAAAAAGTTAAGTAAAAGGCCTAGCTTGGAGTAGTGCAAAGAGCTGCCGGCAGCCAGGCTGCAAAGTAGAAGAGGAGTAAGTGAGAGGCTTGTCTCTGCCTACGGCCACACCACCCTGAACACGCCTGATCTGGGAAGCTAAGCAGGGTCGGGCCTGGTTAGTACTTGGATGGGAGACCGCCTGGGAATACCAGGTGCTGTAGGCTTTTGCTTTTCCTCACTTCCACCAGCAGGGGGTCACTCTCCTCTATGCCATTTTTACATTCACTTTTTACACTGCACACTTGCTTCTTTTGCATTCGCTTTCTCTCTTGCACTCTTTAGTCCTTGCAAAATCCTAGTATTCTCATTCGTACCGCTATCACTCTTAGCAGCTGCAGCCGCAGCGGGCATGGTGGCCACCAGCGTTGTGGCTTTTTACTTTTAATAATAGCAGGCTTCATTTCCATAGCATCTGGGCCTCCCGCCGGGCTGGAGGCCATAGCTAGTAACCTGCAGACCAATTTACAGGGCAACACAGGCTGAACATCTTTGCAGGCAACGCGCCCTAGGAAAAGAGAAGCCGACTGAAAAGCAGCTTCGCTTCCAGGCACGGGCAACCATCTCACCTTCTTCCTCAGCCGACTCCTGGACAACGGGCTCCGGCCCAGCTTGCTCTTTCTTTCACCCCCGGGATGGTTTCTTAGCCCTTCGCAGACCCTGCGCCCAGCCCTTTTGAAAGAGGGCGGCTGCGGCCTGTGACTGGTTGCTGAACCACACCTGTGGGTATAAGGGCCGCCCCCAGCCCTTGCACTGCTCCTGCTGGAATATGAAGTTCCCTTAAGAGAAGGCAAAAAGTGAAGAAAAAGGCTTAGCGTGGAGTAGTGCAAAGAGCTGCCGGCAGCCAGGCTGCAAAGTAGAAGAGGAGTAAGTGAGAGGCCTGTCTCTGCCTACGGCCACACCACCCTGAACATACTCGATCTCGTCTGATCTTGGAAGCTAAGCAGGGTCGGGCCTGGTTAGTACTTGGATGGGAGACCGCCTGGGAATACCAGGTGCTGTAGGCTTTTGCTTTTCCTCACTTCCACCAGCAGGGGGTCACTCTCCTCTATGCCATTTTTACATTCACTTTTTACACTGCACACTTGCTTCTTTTACATTCGCTTTCTCTCTTGCACTCTTTAGTCCTTGCAAAATCCTAGTATTCTCATTCGTACCTCTATCACTCTTAGCAGCTGCAGCCGCAGCGGGCGTGGTGGCCACCAGCGTTGTGGCTTTTTACTTTTAATAATAGCAGGCTTCATTTCCATAGCATCTGGGCCTCCCGCCGGGCTGGAGGCCATAGCTAGTAACCTGCAGACCAATTTACAGGGCAACACAGGCTGAACATCTTTGCAGGCAACGCGTCCTAGGAAAAGAGAAGCCGATTGAAAAGCAGCTTCGCTTCCAGGCACGGGCAACCATCTCACCTTCTTCCTTAGCCGACTCCTGGACAACGGGCTCCGGCCCAGCTTGCTCTTTCTTTCACCCCCGGGATGGTTTCTTAGCCCTGCGCAGACCCTGCGCCCAGCCCTTTTGAAAGAGGGCGGCTGCGGCCTGTGACTGGTTGCTGAACCACACCTGTGGGTATAAGGGCCGCCCCCAGCCCTTGCACTGCTCCTGCTGGAATATGAAGTTCTCTTAAGAGAAGGCAAAAAGTGAAGAAAAAGGCCGAGCGTGGAGTAGTGCAAAGAGCTGTCGGCAGCCAGGCTGCAAAGTAGAAGAGGAGTAAGTGAGAAGCTTGTCTCTGCCTACGGCCACACCACCCTGAACACGCCCGATCTTGTCTGATCTTGGAAGCTAAACAGGGTCGGGCCTGGTTAGTACTTGGATGGGAGACCGCCTGGGAATACCAGGTGCTGTAGGCTTTTGCTTTTCCTCACTTCCACCAGCAGGGGGTCACTCTCCTCTATGCCATTTTTACATTCACTTTTTACACTGCACACTTGCTTCTTTTACATTCGCTTTCTCTCTTGCACTCTTTAGTCCTTGCAAAATCCTAGTATTCTCATTCGTATCGCTATCACTCTTAGCAGCTGCAGCTGCAGCCGCAGCGGGCGTGGTGGCCACCAGCGTTGTGGCTTTTTACTTTTAATAATAGCAGGCTTCATTTCCATAGCATCTGGGCCTCCCGCCGGGCTGGAGGCCATAGCTAGTAACCTGCAGACCAATTTACAGGGCAACACAGGCTGAACATCTTTGCAGGCAACACGCCCTAGGAAAAGAGAAGCCGACTGAAAAGCAGCTTTGCTTCCAGGCACGGGCAACCATCTCACCTTCTTCCTTAGCCGACTCCTGGACAACGGGCTCCGGCCCAGCTTGCTCTTTCTTTCACCCCCGGGATGGTTTCTTAGCCCTGCGCAGACCCTGCGCCCAGCCCTTTTGAAAGAGGGCGGCTGCGGCCTGTGACTGGTTGCTGAACCACACCTGTGGGTATAAGGGCCGCCCCCAGCCCTTGCACTGCTCCTGCTGGAATATGAAGTTCCCTTAAGAGAAGGCAAAAAGTGAAGAAAAAGGCTTAGCGTGGAGTAGTGCAAAGAGCTGCCGGCAGCCAGGCTGCAAAGTAGAAGAGGAGGAAGTGAGAGGCCTGTCTCTGCCTACGGCCACACCACCCTGAACACGCCCGATCTCGGAAGCTAAGCAGGGTCGGGCCTGGTTAGTACTTGGATGGGAGACCGCCTGGGAATACCAGGTGCTGTAGGCTTTTGCTTTTCCTCACTTCCACCAGCAGGGGGTCACTCTCCTCTATGCCATTTTTACATTCACTTTTTACACTGCACACTTGCTTCTTTTACATTCGCTTTCTGTCTTGCACTCTTTAGTCCTTGCAAAATCCTAGTATTCTCATTCGTATCGCTATTACTCTTAGCAGCTGCAGCTGCAGCCGCAGCGGGCGTGGTGGCCACCAGCGTTGTGGCTTTTTACTTTTAATAATAGCAGGCTTCATTTCCATAGCATCTGGGCCTCCCGCCGGGCTGGAGGCCATAGCTAGTAACCTGCAGACCAATTTACAGGGCAACACAGGCTGAACATCTTTGCAGGCAACACGCCCTAGGAAAAGAGAAGCCGACTGAAAAGCAGCTTTGCTTCCAGGCACGGGCAACCATCTCACCTTCTTCCTTAGCCGACTCCTGGACAACGGGCTCCGGCCCAGCTTGCTCTTTCTTTCACCCCCGGGATGGTTTCTTAGCCCTGCGCAGACCCTGCGCCCAGCCCTTTTGAAAGAGGGCGGCTGCGGCCTGTGACTGGTTGCTGAACCACACCTGTGGGTATAAGGGCCGCCCCCAGCCCTTGCACTGCTCCTGCTGGAATATGAAGTTCCCTTAAGAGAAGGCAAAAAGTGAAGAAAAAGGCTTAGCGTGGAGTAGTGCAAAGAGTTGCCGGCAGCCAGGCTGCAAAGTAGAAGAGGAGTAAGTGAGAGGCCTGTCTCTGCCTACGGCCACACCACCCTGAACACGCCCGATCTCGGAAGCTAAGCAGGGTCGGGCCTGGTTAGTACTTGGATGGGAGACCGCCTGGGAATACCAGGTGCTGTAGGCTTTTGCTTTTCCTCACTTCCACCAGCAGGGGGTCACTCTCCTCTATGCCATTTTTACATTCACTTTTTACACTGCACACTTGCTTCTTTTACATTCGCTTTCTGTCTTGCACTCTTTAGTCCTTGCAAAATCCTAGTATTCTCATTCGTATCGCTATCACTCTTAGCAGCTGCAGCTGCAGCCGCAGCGGGCGTGGTGGCCACCAGCGTTGTGGCTTTTTACTTTTAATAATAGCAGGCTTCATTTCCATAGCATCTGGGCCTCCCGCCGGGCTGGAGGCCATAGCTAGTAACCTGCAGACCAATTTACAGGGCAACACAGGCTGAACATCTTTGCAGGCAACACGCCCTAGGAAAAGAGAAGCCGACTGAAAAGCAGCTTTGCTTCCAGGCACGGGCAACCATCTCACCTTCTTCCTTAGCCGACTCCTGGACAACGGGCTCCGGCCCAGCTTGCTCTTTCTTTCACCCCCGGGATGGTTTCTTAGCCCTGCGCAGACCCTGCGCCCAGCCCTTTTGAAAGAGGGCGGCTGCGGCCTGTGACTGGTTGCTGAACCACACCTGTGGGTATAAGGGCCGCCCCCAGCCCTTGCACTGCTCCTGCTGGAATATGAAGTTCCCTTAAGAGAAGGCAAAAAGTGAAGAAAAAGGCTTAGCGTGGAGTAGTGCAAAGAGCTGCCGGCAGCCAGGCTGCAAAGTAGAAGAGGAGTAAGTGAGAGGCCTGTCTCTGCCTACGGCCACACCACCCTGAACACGCCCGATCTCGGAAGCTAAGCAGGGTCGGGCCTGGTTAGTACTTGGATGGGAGACCGCCTGGGAATACCAGGTGCTGTTGGCTTTTGCTTTTCCTCACTTCCAACAGCAGGGGGTCACTCTCCTCTATGCCATTTTTACATTCACTTTTTACACTGCACACTTGCTTCTTTTACATTCGCTTTCTCTCTTGCACTCTTTAGTCCTTGCAAAATCCTAGTATTCTCATTCGTACCGCTATCACTCTTAGCAGCTGCAGCCGCAGCGGGCATGGTGGCCACCAGCGTTGTGGCTTTTTACTTTTAATAATAGCAGGCTTCATTTCCATAGCATCTGGGCCTCCCGCCGGGCTGGAGGCCATAGCTAGTAACCTGCAGACCAATTTACAGGGCAACACAGGCTGAACATCTTTGCAGGCAACGCGCCCTAGGAAAAGAGAAGCCGACTGAAAAGCAGCTTCGCTTCCAGGCACGGGCAACCATCTCACCTTCTTCCTCAGCCGACTCCTGGACAACGGGCTCCGGCCCAGCTTGCTCTTTCTTTCACCCCCGGGATGGTTTCTTAGCCCTGCGCAGACCCTGCGCCCAGCCCTTTTGAAAGAGGGCGGCTGCGGCCTGTGACTGATTGCTGAACCACACCTGTGGGTATAAGGGCCGCCCCCAGCCCTTGCACTGCTCCTGCTGGAATATAAAGTTCAGTTAAGAGAAGGCAAAAAGTTAAGTAAAAGGCCTAGCTTGGAGTAGTGCAAAGAGCTGCCGGCAGCCAGGCTGCAAAGTAGAAGAGGAGTAAGTGAGAGGCTTGTCTCTGCCTACGGCCACACCACCCTGAACACGCCTGATCTCGGAAGCTAAGCAGGGTCGGGCCTGGTTAGTACTTGGATGGGAGACCGCCTGGGAATACCAGGTGCTGTAGGCTTTTGCTTTTCCTCACTTCCACCAGCAGGGGGTCACTCTCCTCTATGCCATTTTTACATTCACTTTTTACACTGCACCCTTGCTTCTTTTACATTCGCTTTCTCTCTTGCACTCTTTAGTCCTTGCAAAATCCTAGTATTCTCATTCGTACCTCTATCACTCTTAGCAGCTGCAGCCGCAGCAGGCGTGGTGGCCACCAGCGTTGTGGCTTTTTACTTTTAATAATAGCAGGCTTCATTTCCATAGCATCTGGGCCTACTGCCGGGCTGGAGGCCATAGCTAGTAACCTGCAGACCAATTTACAGGGCAACACAGGCTGAACATCTTTGCAGGCAACACGCCCTAGGAAAAGAGAAGCCGACTGAAAAGCAGCTTCGCTTCCAGGCACGGGCAACCATCTCACCTTCTTCCTTAGCCGACTCCTGGACAACGGGCTCCGGCCCAGCTTGCTCTTTCTTTCACCCCCGGGATGGTTTCTTAGCCCTGCGCAAAGCCTGCGCCCAGCCCTTTTGAAAGAGGGCGGCTGCGGCCTGTGACTGGTTGCTGAACCACCTGTGGGTATAAGGGCCGCCCCCAGCCCTTGCACTGCTCCTGCTGGAATATGAAGTTCCCTTAAGAGAAGGCAAAAAGTGAAGAAAAAGGCCTAGCGTGGAGTAGTGCAAAGAGCTGCCGGCAGCCAGGCTGCAAAGTAGAAGAGGAGTAAGTGAGAGGCCTGTCTCTGCCTACGGCCACACCACCCTGAACACGTCTGATCTTGGAAGCTAAGCAGGCTCGGGCCTGGTTAGTACTTGGATGGGAGACCGCCTGGGAATACCAGGTGCTGTAGGCTTTTGCTTTTCCTCACTTCCACCAGCAGGGGGTCACTCTCCTCTATGCCATTTTTACATTCACTTTTTACACTGCACACTTGCTTCTTTTACATTCGCTTTCTCTCTTGCACTCTTTAGTCCTTGAAAAATCCTAGTATTCTCATTCGTACCGCTATCACTCTTAGCAGCTGCAGCCGCAGCGGGCGTGGTGGCCACCAGCGTTGTGGCTTTTTACTTTTAATAATAGCAGGCTTCATTTCCATAGCATCTGGGCCTCCCGCCGGGCTGGAGGCCATAGCTAGTAACCTGCAGACCAATTTACAGGGCAACACAGGCTGAACATCTTTGCAGGCAATGCGCCCTAGGAAAAGAGAAGCCGACTGAAAAGCAGCTTCGCTTCCAGGCACGGGCAACCATCTCACCTTCTTCCTTAGCCGACTCCTGGACAACGGGCTCCGGCCCAGCTTGCTCTTTCTTTCACCCCCGGGATGGTTTCTTAGCCCTGCGCAGACCCTGCACCCAGCCCTTTTGAAAGAGGGCGGCTGCGGCCTGTGACTGGTTGCTGAACCACACCTGTGGGTATAAGGGCCGCCCCCAGCCCTTGCACTGCTCCTGCTGGAATATGAAGTTCCCTTAAAAGAAGGCAAAAAGTGAAAAAAAAAGCCTAGCGTGGAGTAGTGCAAAGAGCTGCCGGCAGCCAGGCTGCAAAGTAGAAGAGGAGTAAGTGAGAAGCCTGTCTCTGTTTATGGCCACACCACCCTGAACACGCCCGATCTCGTCTGATCTTGGAATCTATGCAGGGTCGGGCCTGGTTAGTACTTGGATGGGAGACCGCTTGGGAGTATCAGGTGCTGTAGGCTTTTGCTTTTCCTCACTTCCACCAGCAGGGGGTCACTCTCCTCTATGCCATTTTTACGTTCACTTTTTACACTGCACACTTGCTTCTTTTACATTCGCTTTCTCTCTTGCACTCTTTAGTCCTTGCAAAATCCTAGTATTCTCATTCGTACCGCTATCACTCTTAGCAGCTGCAGCCGCAGCGGGCATGGTGGCCACCAGCGTTGTGGCTTTTTACTTTTAATAATAGCAGGCTTCATTTCCATAGCATCTGGGCCACCCGCCCGGCTGGAGGCCATAGCTAGTAACCTGCAGACCAATTTACAGGGCAACACAGGCTGAACATCTTTGCAGGCAACGCGCCCTAGGAAAAGAGAAGCCGACTGAAAAGCAGCTATGCTTCCTGGCACGGGCAACCATCTCACCTTCTTCCTTAGCCGACTCCTGGACAACGGGCTCCGGCCCAGCTTGCTCTTTCTTTCACCCCCGGGGTGGTTTCTTAGCCCTGCGTAGACCCTGCGCCCAGCCCTTTTGAAAGAGGGCGGCTGCGGCCTGTGACTGGTTGCTGAACCACACCTGTGGGTATAAGGGCCGCCCCCAGCCCTTGCACTGCTCCTGCTGGAATATGAAGTTCCCTTAAGAGAAGGCAAAAAGTGAAGAAAAAGGCCGAGCGTGGAGTAGTGCAAAAAGCTGCCGGCAGCCAGGCTGCAAAGTAGAAGAGGAGTAAGTGAGAGGCCTGTCTCTGCCTACGGCCACACCACCCTGAACACGCCTGATCTCGTAAGTTAAGCAGGGTCGGGCCTGGTTAGTACTTTGATGGGAGACCGCCTGGGAATACCAGGTGCTGTAGGCTTTTGCTTTTCCTCACTTCCACCAGCAGGGGGTCACTCTCCTCTATGCCATTTTTACATTCACTTTTTACACTGCACACTTGCTTCTTTTACATTCGCTTTCTCTCTTGCACTCTTTAGTCCTTGCAAAATCCTAGTATTCTCATTCGTATCGCTATCACTCTTAGCAGCTGCAGCTGCAGCGGGCGTGGTGGCCACCAGCGTTGTGGCTTTTTACTTTTAATAATAGCAGGCTTCATTTCCATAGCATCTGGGCCTCCCGCCGGGCTGGAGGCCATAGCTAGTAACCTGCAGACCAATTTACAGGGCAACACAGGCTGAACATCTTTGCAGGCAACGCGCCCTAGGAAAAGAGAAGCCGACTGAAAAGCAGCTTCGCTTCCAGGCACGGGCAACCATCTCACCTTCTTCCTTAGCCGACTCCTGGACAACGGGCTCCGGCCCAGCTTGCTCTTTCTTTCACCCCCGGGATGGTTTCTTAGCCCTGCGCAGACCCTGCGCCCAGCCCTTTTGAAAGAGGGCGGCTGCGGCCTGTGACTGATTGCTGAACCACACCTGTGGGTATAAGGGCCGCCCCCAGCCCTTGCACTGCTCCTGCTGGAATATAAAGTTCAGTTAAGAGAAGGCAAAAAGTTAAGTAAAAGGCCTAGCTTGGAGTAGTGCAAAGAGCTGCCGGCAGCCAGGCTGCAAAGTAGAAGAGGAGTAAGTGAGAGGCTTGTCTCTGCCTACGGCCACACCACCCTGAACACGCCTGATCTCGGAAGCTAAGCAGGGTCGGGCCTGGTTAGTACTTGGATGGGAGACCGCCTGGGAATACCAGGTGCTGTAGGCTTTTGCTTTTCCTCACTTCCACCAGCAGGGGGTCACTCTCCTCTATGCCATTTTTACATTCACTTTTTACACTGCACACTTGCTTCTTTTGCATTCGCTTTCTCTCTTGCACTCTTTAGTCCTTGCAAAATCCTAGTATTCTCATTCGTACCGCTATCACTCTTAGCAGCTGCAGCCGCAGCGGGCATGGTGGCCACCAGCGTTGTGGCTTTTTACTTTTAATAATAGCAGGCTTCATTTCCATAGCATCTGGGCCTCCCGCCGGGCTGGAGGCCATAGCTAGTAACCTGCAGACCAATTTACAGGGCAACACAGGCTGAACATCTTTGCAGGCAACGCGCCCTAGGAAAAGAGAAGCCGACTGAAAAGCAGCTTCGCTTCCAGGCACGGGCAACCATCTCACCTTCTTCCTCAGCCGACTCCTGGACAACGGGCTCCGGCCCAGCTTGCTCTTTCTTTCACCCCCGGGATGGTTTCTTAGCCCTTCGCAGACCCTGCGCCCAGCCCTTTTGAAAGAGGGCGGCTGCGGCCTGTGACTGGTTGCTGAACCACACCTGTGGGTATAAGGGCCGCCCCCAGCCCTTGCACTGCTCCTGCTGGAATATGAAGTTCCCTTAAGAGAAGGCAAAAAGTGAAGAAAAAGGCTTAGCGTGGAGTAGTGCAAAGAGCTGCCGGCAGCCAGGCTGCAAAGTAGAAGAGGAGTAAGTGAGAGGCCTGTCTCTGCCTACGGCCACACCACCCTGAACATACTCGATCTCGTCTGATCTTGGAAGCTAAGCAGGGTCGGGCCTGGTTAGTACTTGGATGGGAGACCGCCTGGGAATACCAGGTGCTGTAGGCTTTTGCTTTTCCTCACTTCCACCAGCAGGGGGTCACTCTCCTCTATGCCATTTTTACATTCACTTTTTACACTGCACACTTGCTTCTTTTACATTCGCTTTCTCTCTTGCACTCTTTAGTCCTTGCAAAATCCTAGTATTCTCATTCGTACCTCTATCACTCTTAGCAGCTGCAGCCGCAGCGGGCGTGGTGGCCACCAGCGTTGTGGCTTTTTACTTTTAATAATAGCAGGCTTCATTTCCATAGCATCTGGGCCTCCCGCCGGGCTGGAGGCCATAGCTAGTAACCTGCAGACCAATTTACAGGGCAACACAGGCTGAACATCTTTGCAGGCAACGCGTCCTAGGAAAAGAGAAGCCGATTGAAAAGCAGCTTCGCTTCCAGGCACGGGCAACCATCTCACCTTCTTCCTTAGCCGACTCCTGGACAACGGGCTCCGGCCCAGCTTGCTCTTTCTTTCACCCCCGGGATGGTTTCTTAGCCCTGCGCAGACCCTGCGCCCAGCCCTTTTGAAAGAGGGCGGCTGCGGCCTGTGACTGGTTGCTGAACCACACCTGTGGGTATAAGGGCCGCCCCCAGCCCTTGCACTGCTCCTGCTGGAATATGAAGTTCTCTTAAGAGAAGGCAAAAAGTGAAGAAAAAGGCCGAGCGTGGAGTAGTGCAAAGAGCTGTCGGCAGCCAGGCTGCAAAGTAGAAGAGGAGTAAGTGAGAAGCTTGTCTCTGCCTACGGCCACACCACCCTGAACACGCCCGATCTTGTCTGATCTTGGAAGCTAAACAGGGTCGGGCCTGGTTAGTACTTGGATGGGAGACCGCCTGGGAATACCAGGTGCTGTAGGCTTTTGCTTTTCCTCACTTCCACCAGCAGGGGGTCACTCTCCTCTATGCCATTTTTACATTCACTTTTTACACTGCACACTTGCTTCTTTTACATTCGCTTTCTCTCTTGCACTCTTTAGTCCTTGCAAAATCCTAGTATTCTCATTCGTATCGCTATCACTCTTAGCAGCTGCAGCTGCAGCCGCAGCGGGCGTGGTGGCCACCAGCGTTGTGGCTTTTTACTTTTAATAATAGCAGGCTTCATTTCCATAGCATCTGGGCCTCCCGCCGGGCTGGAGGCCATAGCTAGTAACCTGCAGACCAATTTACAGGGCAACACAGGCTGAACATCTTTGCAGGCAACACGCCCTAGGAAAAGAGAAGCCGACTGAAAAGCAGCTTTGCTTCCAGGCACGGGCAACCATCTCACCTTCTTCCTTAGCCGACTCCTGGACAACGGGCTCCGGCCCAGCTTGCTCTTTCTTTCACCCCCGGGATGGTTTCTTAGCCCTGCGCAGACCCTGCGCCCAGCCCTTTTGAAAGAGGGCGGCTGCGGCCTGTGACTGGTTGCTGAACCACACCTGTGGGTATAAGGGCCGCCCCCAGCCCTTGCACTGCTCCTGCTGGAATATGAAGTTCCCTTAAGAGAAGGCAAAAAGTGAAGAAAAAGGCTTAGCGTGGAGTAGTGCAAAGAGCTGCCGGCAGCCAGGCTGCAAAGTAGAAGAGGAGTAAGTGAGAGGCCTGTCTCTGCCTACGGCCACACCACCCTGAACACGCCCGATCTCGGAAGCTAAGCAGGGTCGGGCCTGGTTAGTACTTGGATGGGAGACCGCCTGGGAATACCAGGTGCTGTAGGCTTTTGCTTTTCCTCACTTCCACCAGCAGGGGGTCACTCTCCTCTATGCCATTTTTACATTCACTTTTTACACTGCACACTTGCTTCTTTTACATTCGCTTTCTGTCTTGCACTCTTTAGTCCTTGCAAAATCCTAGTATTCTCATTCGTATCGCTATTACTCTTAGCAGCTGCAGCTGCAGCCGCAGCGGGCGTGGTGGCCACCAGCGTTGTGGCTTTTTACTTTTAATAATAGCAGGCTTCATTTCCATAGCATCTGGGCCTCCCGCCGGGCTGGAGGCCATAGCTAGTAACCTGCAGACCAATTTACAGGGCAACACAGGCTGAACATCTTTGCAGGCAACACGCCCTAGGAAAAGAGAAGCCGACTGAAAAGCAGCTTTGCTTCCAGGCACGGGCAACCATCTCACCTTCTTCCTTAGCCGACTCCTGGACAACGGGCTCCGGCCCAGCTTGCTCTTTCTTTCACCCCCGGGATGGTTTCTTAGCCCTGCGCAGACCCTGCGCCCAGCCCTTTTGAAAGAGGGCGGCTGCGGCCTGTGACTGGTTGCTGAACCACACCTGTGGGTATAAGGGCCGCCCCCAGCCCTTGCACTGCTCCTGCTGGAATATGAAGTTCCCTTAAGAGAAGGCAAAAAGTGAAGAAAAAGGCTTAGCGTGGAGTAGTGCAAAGAGCTGCCGGCAGCCAGGCTGCAAAGTAGAAGAGGAGTAAGTGAGAGGCCTGTCTCTGCCTACGGCCACACCACCCTGAACACGCCCGATCTCGAAAGCTAAGCAGGGTCGGGCCTGGTTAGTACTTGGATGGGAGACCGCCTGGGAATACCAGGTGCTGTTGGCTTTTGCTTTTCCTCACTTCCAACAGCAGGGGGTCACTCTCCTCTATGCCATTTTTACATTCACTTTTTACACTGCACACTTGCTTCTTTTACATTCGCTTTCTCTCTTGCACTCTTTAGTCCTTGCAAAATCCTAGTATTCTCATTCGTACCGCTATCACTCTTAGCAGCTGCAGCCGCAGCGGGCATGGTGGCCACCAGCGTTGTGGCTTTTTACTTTTAATAATAGCAGGCTTCATTTCCATAGCATCTGGGCCTCCCGCCGGGCTGGAGGCCATAGCTAGTAACCTGCAGACCAATTTACAGGGCAACACAGGCTGAACATCTTTGCAGGCAACGCGCCCTAGGAAAAGAGAAGCCGACTGAAAAGCAGCTTCGCTTCCAGGCACGGGCAACCATCTCACCTTCTTCCTCAGCCGACTCCTGGACAACGGGCTCCGGCCCAGCTTGCTCTTTCTTTCACCCCCGGGATGGTTTCTTAGCCCTGCGCAGACCCTGCGCCCAGCCCTTTTGAAAGAGGGCGGCTGCGGCCTGTGACTGATTGCTGAACCACACCTGTGGGTATAAGGGCCGCCCCCAGCCCTTGCACTGCTCCTGCTGGAATATAAAGTTCAGTTAAGAGAAGGCAAAAAGTTAAGTAAAAGGCCTAGCTTGGAGTAGTGCAAAGAGCTGCCGGCAGCCAGGCTGCAAAGTAGAAGAGGAGTAAGTGAGAGGCTTGTCTCTGCCTACGGCCACACCACCCTGAACACGCCTGATCTCGGAAGCTAAGCAGGGTCGGGCCTGGTTAGTACTTGGATGGGAGACCGCCTGGGAATACCAGGTGCTGTAGGCTTTTGCTTTTCCTCACTTCCACCAGCAGGGGGTCACTCTCCTCTATGCCATTTTTACATTCACTTTTTACACTGCACCCTTGCTTCTTTTACATTCGCTTTCTCTCTTGCACTCTTTAGTCCTTGCAAAATCCTAGTATTCTCATTCGTACCTCTATCACTCTTAGCAGCTGCAGCCGCAGCAGGCGTGGTGGCCACCAGCGTTGTGGCTTTTTACTTTTAATAATAGCAGGCTTCATTTCCATAGCATCTGGGCCTACTGCCGGGCTGGAGGCCATAGCTAGTAACCTGCAGACCAATTTACAGGGCAACACAGGCTGAACATCTTTGCAGGCAACACGCCCTAGGAAAAGAGAAGCCGACTGAAAAGCAGCTTCGCTTCCAGGCACGGGCAACCATCTCACCTTCTTCCTTAGCCGACTCCTGGACAACGGGCTCCGGCCCAGCTTGCTCTTTCTTTCACCCCCGGGATGGTTTCTTAGCCCTGCGCAAAGCCTGCGCCCAGCCCTTTTGAAAGAGGGCGGCTGCGGCCTGTGACTGGTTGCTGAACCACCTGTGGGTATAAGGGCCGCCCCCAGCCCTTGCACTGCTCCTGCTGGAATATGAAGTTCCCTTAAGAGAAGGCAAAAAGTGAAGAAAAAGGCCTAGCGTGGAGTAGTGCAAAGAGCTGCCGGCAGCCAGGCTGCAAAGTAGAAGAGGAGTAAGTGAGAGGCCTGTCTCTGCCTACGGCCACACCACCCTGAACACGTCTGATCTTGGAAGCTAAGCAGGCTCGGGCCTGGTTAGTACTTGGATGGGAGACCGCCTGGGAATACCAGGTGCTGTAGGCTTTTGCTTTTCCTCACTTCCACCAGCAGGGGGTCACTCTCCTCTATGCCATTTTTACATTCACTTTTTACACTGCACACTTGCTTCTTTTACATTCGCTTTCTCTCTTGCACTCTTTAGTCCTTGAAAAATCCTAGTATTCTCATTCGTACCGCTATCACTCTTAGCAGCTGCAGCCGCAGCGGGCGTGGTGGCCACCAGCGTTGTGGCTTTTTACTTTTAATAATAGCAGGCTTCATTTCCATAGCATCTGGGCCTCCCGCCGGGCTGGAGGCCATAGCTAGTAACCTGCAGACCAATTTACAGGGCAACACAGGCTGAACATCTTTGCAGGCAACGCGCCCTAGGAAAAGAGAAGCCGACTGAAAAGCAGCTTCGCTTCCAGGCACGGGCAACCATCTCACCTTCTTCCTTAGCCGACTCCTGGACAACGGGCTCCGGCCCAGCTTGCTCTTTCTTTCACCCCCGGGATGGTTTCTTAGCCCTGCGCAGACCCTGCACCCAGCCCTTTTGAAAGAGGGCGGCTGCGGCCTGTGACTGGTTGCTGAACCACACCTGTGGGTATAAGGGCCGCCCCCAGCCCTTGCACTGCTCCTGCTGGAATATGAAGTTCCCTTAAAAGAAGGCAAAAAGTGAAAAAAAAAGCCTAGCGTGGAGTAGTGCAAAGAGCTGCCGGCAGCCAGGCTGCAAAGTAGAAGAGGAGTAAGTGAGAAGCCTGTCTCTGTTTATGGCCACACCACCCTGAACACGCCCGATCTCGTCTGATCTTGGAATCTATGCAGGGTCGGGCCTGGTTAGTACTTGGATGGGAGACCGCTTGGGAGTATCAGGTGCTGTAGGCTTTTGCTTTTCCTCACTTCCACCAGCAGGGGGTCACTCTCCTCTATGCCATTTTTACGTTCACTTTTTACACTGCACACTTGCTTCTTTTACATTCGCTTTCTCTCTTGCACTCTTTAGTCCTTGCAAAATCCTAGTATTCTCATTCGTACCGCTATCACTCTTAGCAGCTGCAGCCGCAGCGGGCATGGTGGCCACCAGCGTTGTGGCTTTTTACTTTTAATAATAGCAGGCTTCATTTCCATAGCATCTGGGCCTCCCGCCGGGCTGGAGGCCATAGCTAGTAACCTGCAGACCAATTTATAGGGCAACACAGGCTGAACATCTTTGCAGGCAACGCGCCCTAGGAAAAGAGAAGCCGACTGAAAAGCAGCTTCGCTTCCAGGCACGGGCAACCATCTCACCTTCTTCCTTAGCCGACTCCTGGACAACGGGCTCCGGCCCAGCTTGCTCTTTCTTTCACCCCCGGGATGGTTTCTTAGCCCTGCGCAGAGCCTGCGCCCAGCCCTTTTGAAAGAGGGTGGCTGCGGCCTGTGACTGGTTGCTGAACCACACCTGTGGGTATAAGGGCCGCCCCCAGCCCTTGCACTGCTCCTGCTGGAATATGAAGTTCCCTTAAGAGAAGGCAAAAAGTGAAGAAAAAGGCCTAGCGTGGAGTAGTGCAAAGAGCTGCCGGCAGCCAGGCTGCAAAGTAGAAGAGGAGTAAGTGAGAGGCCTGTCTCTGCCTACGGCCACACCACCCTGAACACGCCCGATCTTGTCTGATTTCGGAAGCTAAGCAGGCTCGGGCCTGGTTAGTACTTGAATGGGAGACCGCCTGGGAATACCAGGTGCTGTAGGCTTTTGCTTTTCCTCACTTCCACCAGCAGGGGGTCACTCTCCTCTATGCCATTTTTACATTCACTTTTTACACTGCACACTTGCTTCTTTTACATTCGCTTTCTCTCTTGCACTCTTTAGTCCTTGCACAATCCTAGTATTATCATTCGTACCGCTATCACTCTTAGCAGCTGCAGCCGCAGCGGGCGTGGTGGCCACCAGCGTTGTGGCTTTTTACTTTTAATAATAGCAGGCTTCATTTCCATAGCATCTGGGCCTCCCGCCGGGCTGGAGGCCATAGCTAGTAACCTGCAGACCAATTTACAAGGCAACACAGGCTGAACATCTTTGCAGGCAACGCGCCCTAGGAAAAGAGAAGCCGACTGAAAAGCAGCTTCGCTTCCAGGCACGGGCAACCATCTCACCTTCTTCCTTAGCCGACTCCTGGACAACGGGCTCCGGCCCAGCTTGCTCTTTCTTTCACCCCCGGGATGGTTTCTTAGCCCTGCGCAGACCCTGCGCCCAGCCCTTTTGAAAGAGGGCGGCTGCGGCCTGTGACTGGTTGCTGAACCACACTTGTGGGTATAAGGGCCGCCCACAGCCCTTGCACTGCTCCTGCTGGAATATGAAGTTCCCTTAAGAGAAGCAAAAAGTGAAGAAAAAGGCCTAGCGTGGAGTAGTGCAAAGAGCTGCCGGCAGCCAGGCTGCAAAGTAGAAGAGGAGTAAGTGAGAGGCCTGTCTCTGCCTACGGCCACACCACCCTGAACACGTCTGATCTTGAAAGCTACGCAGGGTTGGGCCTGGTTAGTACTTGGATGGGAGACAACCTCGGAATGCCAGGAGCTGTAGGCTTTTGCTTTTCCTCACTTCCACCAGCAGGGGGTCACTCTCCTCTATGCCATTTTTATATTCACTTTTTACACTGCACACTTGCTTCTTTTACATTCGCTTTCTTTCTTGCACTCTTTAGTCCTTGCAAAATCCTAGTATTCTCATTCGTACCGCTATCACTCTTAGCAGCTGCAGCCGCAGCAGGCGTGGTGGCCACCAGCGTTGTGGCTTTTTACTTTAAATAATAGCAGGCTTCATTTCCATAGCATCTGGGCCTACTGCCGGGCTGGAGGCCATAGCTAGTAACCTGCAGACCAATTTACAGGGCAACACAGGCTGAACATCTTTGCAGGCAACACGCCCTAGGAAAAGAGAAGCCGACTGAAAAGCAGCTTCGCTTCCAGGCACGGGCAACCATCTCACCTTCTTCCTTAGCCGACTCCTGGACAACGGGCTCCGGCCCAGCTTGCTCTTTCCTTCACCCCCGGGATGGTTTCTTAGCCCTGCGCAAAGCCTGCGCCCAGCCCTTTTGAAAGAGGGCGGCTGCGGCCTGTGACTGGTTGCTGAACCACCTGTGGGTATAAGGGCCGCCCCCAGCCCTTGCACTGCTCCTGCTGGAATATGAAGTTCCCTTAAGAGAAGGCAAAAAGTGAAGAAAAAGGCCTAGCGTGGAGTAGTGCAAAGAGCTGCAGGCAGCCAGGCTGCAAAGTAGAAGAGGAGTAAGTGAGAGGCCTGTCTCTGCCTACGGCCACACCACCCTAAACACGTCTGATCTTGGAAGCTAAGCAGGCTCCTGCCTGGTTAGTACTTGGATGGGAGACCGCCTGGGAATACCAGGTGCTGTAGGCTTTTGCTTTTCCTCACTTCCACCAGCAGGGGGTCACTCTCCTCTATGCCATTTTTACATTCACTTTTTACACTGCACACTTGCTTCTTTTACATTCGCTTTCTCTCTTGCACTCTTTAGTCCTTGCAAAATCCTAGTATTCTCATTCGTACCGCTATCACTCTTAGCAGCTGCAGCCGCAGCGGGCGTGGTGGCCACCAGCGTTGTGGCTTTTTACTTTTAATAATAGCAGGCTTCATTTCCATAGCATCTGGGCCTCCCGCCGGGCTGGAGGCCATAGCTAGTAACCTGCAGACCAATTTACAGGGCAACACAGGCTGAACATCTTTGCAGGCAATGCGCCCTAGGAAAAGAGAAGCCGACTGAAAAGCAGCTTCGCTTCCAGGCACGGGCAACCATCTCACCTTCTTCCTTAGCCGACTCCTGGACAACGGGCTCCGGCCCAGCTT
>NW_027440041.1:0-28575 GCF_031893055.1 Leptodactylus fuscus
ATGGGAAAGTTGACAGTTAAGCCTATCTAGTGACAGCCCATCATAGGCTAGCTGGGTGATCTTGCAACATGTACCATGTCGGAGTTTGATTTTCCCCATAGGGTTTCATTGATCGTGAACTCTTGAGTGCAGCTCGGGCTGAGAAGGTCGCAGCCATGGGAAAGTTGACAGTTAAGCCTATCTAGTGACAGCCCATCATAGGCTAGCTGGGTGATCTTGCAACTTGTACCATGTCGGAGTTTGATTTTCCCCATAGGGTTTCATTGATCGTGTACTCTTGAGTATAGCTCGGGCTGAGAAGGTCGCAGCCATGGGAAAGTTGACAGTTAAGCCTATCTAGTGACAGCCCATCATAGGCTAGCTGGGTGATCTTGCAACTTGTATCATGCCGGAGTTTGATTTTCACCATAGGGTTTCATTGATCGCTTACTCGGCAACTTGTATCAAGCAGGATTTCTATTTTCCCCTTAGCGCTTCATTGATCGTGTACTCATGAGTGTAGCTCGGGCTGAGAATGACACAGCCATGGGAAAGTTGACAGTTAAGCCTATCTAGTGACAGCCCATCATAGGCTAGCTGGGTGATCTTGCAACTTGTACCATGTCGGAGTTTGATTTTCCCCATAGGGTTTCATTGATCGTGTACTCTTGAGTGCAGCTCGGGCTGAGAAGGTCGCAGCCATGGGAAAGTTGACAGTTAAGCCTATCTAGTGACAGCCCATCATAGGCTAGCTGGGTGATCTTGCAACTTGTACCATGTCGGAGTTTGATTTTCCCCATAGGGTTTCATTGATCGTGTACTCTTGAGTATAGCTCGGGCTGAGAAGGTCGCAGCCATGGGAAAGTTGACAGTTAAGCCTATCTAGTGACAGCCCATCATAGGCTAGCTGGGTGATCTTGCAACTTGTATCATGCCGGAGTTTGATTTTCACCATAGGGTTTCATTGATCGCTTACTCGGCAACTTGTATCAAGCAGGATTTCTATTTTCCCCTTAGCGCTTCATTGATCGTGTACTCATGAGTGTAGCTCGGGCTGAGAATGACACAGCCATGGGAAAGTTGACAGTTAAGCCTATCTAGTGACAGCCCATCATAGGCTAGCTGGGTGATCTTGCAACTTGTACCATGTCGGAGTTTGATTTTCCCCATAGGGTTTCATTGATCGTGTACTCTTGAGTGCAGCTCGGGCTGAGAAGGTCGCAGCCATGGGAAAGTTGACAGTTAAGCCTATCTAGTGACAGCCCATCATAGGCTAGCTGGGTGATCTTGCAACTTGTACCATGTCGGAGTTTGATTTTCCCCATAGGGTTTCATTGATCGTGTACTCTTGAGTATAGCTCGGGCTGAGAAGGTCGCAGCCATGGGAAAGTTGACAGTTAAGCCTATCTAGTGACAGCCCATCATAGGCTAGCTGGGTGATCTTGCAACTTGTATCATGCCGGAGTTTGATTTTCACCATAGGGTTTCATTGATCGCTTACTCGGCAACTTGTATCAAGCAGGATTTCTATTTTCCCCTTAGCGCTTCATTGATCGTGTACTCATGAGTGTAGCTCGGGCTGAGAATGACACAGCCATGGGAAAGTTGACAGTTAAGCCTATCTAGTGACAGCCCATCATAGGCTAGCTGGGTGATCTTGCAACTTGTACCATGTCGGAGTTTGATTTTCCCCATAGGGTTTCATTGATCGCTTACTCGGCAACTTGTATCAAGCAGGATTTCTATTTTCCCCTTAGCGCTTCATTGATCGTGTACTCTTGAGTGTAGCTCGGGCTGAGAATGACACAGCCATGGGAAAGTTGACAGTTAAGCCTATCTAGTGACAGCCCATCATAGGCTAGCTGGGTGATCTTGCAACTTGTACCATGTCGGAGTTTGATTTTCCCCATAGGGTTTCATTGATCGTGTAGTCTTGAGTATAGCTCGGGCTGAGAAGGTCGCAGCCATGGGAAAGTTGACAGTTAAGCCTATCTAGTGACAGCCCATCATAGGCTAGCTGGGTGATCTTGCAACTTGTATCATGCCGGAGTTTGATTTTCACCATAGGGTTTCATTGATCGCTTACTCGGCAACTTGTATCAAGCAGGATTTCTATTTTCCCCTTAGCGCTTCATTGATCGTGTACTCATGAGTGTAGCTCGGGCTGAGAATGACACAGCCATGGGAAAGTTGACAGTTAAGCCTATCTAGTGACAGCCCATCATAGGCTAGCTGGGTGATCTTGCAACTTGTACCATGTCGGAGTTTGATTTTCCCCATAGGGTTTCATTGATCGTGTACTCTTGAGTGCAGCTCGGGCTGAGAAGGTCGCAACCATGGGAAAGTTGACAGTTAAGCCTATCTAGTGACAGCCCATCATAGGCTAGCTGGGTGATCTTGCAACTTGTACCATGTCGGAGTTTGATTTTCCCCATAGGGTTTCATTGATTGTGTACTCTTGAGTATAGCTCGGGCTGAGAAGGTCGCAGCCATGGGAAAGTTGACAGTTAAGCCTATCTAGTGACAGCCCATCATAGGCTAGCTGGGTGATCTTGCAACTTGTATCATGCCGGAGTTTGATTTTCACCATAGGGTTTCATTGATCGCTTACTCGGCAACTTGTATCAAGCAGGATTTCTATTTTCCCCTTAGCGCTTCATTGATCGTGTACTCATGAGTGTAGCTCGGGCTGAGAATGACACAGCCATGGGAAAGTTGACAGTTAAGCCTATCTAGTGACAGCCCATCATAGGCTAGCTGGGTGATCTTGCAACATGTACCATGTCGGAGTTTGATTTTCCCCATAGGGTTTCATTGATCGTGAACTCTTGAGTGCAGCTCGGGCTGAGAAGGTCGCAGCCATGGGAAAGTTGACAGTTAAGCCTATCTAGTGACAGCCCATCATAGGCTAGCTGGGTGATCTTGCAACTTGTACCATGTCGGAGTTTGATTTTCCCCATAGGGTTTCATTGATCGTGTACTCTTGAGTATAGCTCGGGCTGAGAAGGTCGCAGCCATGGGAAAGTTGACAGTTAAGCCTATCTAGTGACAGCCCATCATAGGCTAGCTGGGTGATCTTGCAACTTGTATCATGCCGGAGTTTGATTTTCACCATAGGGTTTCATTGATCGCTTACTCGGCAACTTGTATCAAGCAGGATTTCTATTTTCCCCTTAGCGCTTCATTTATCGTGTACTCTTGAGTGTAGCTCGGGCTGAGAATGACACAGCCATGGGAAAGTTGACAGTTAAGCCTATCTAGTGACAGCCCATCATAGGCTAGCTGGGTGATCTTGCAACATGTACCATGTCGGAGTTTGATTTTCCCCATAGGGTTTCATTGATCGTGAACTCTTGAGTGCAGCTCGGGCTGAGAAGGTCGCAGCCATGGGAAAGTTGACAGTTAAGCCTATCTAGTGACAGCTCATCATAGGCTAGCTGGGTGATCTTGCAACTTGTACCATGTCGGAGTTTGATTTTCCCCATAGGGTTTCATTGATCGTGTACTCTTGAGTATAGCTCGGGCTGAGAAGGTCGCAGCCATGGGAAAGTTGACAGTTAAGCCTATCTAGTGACAGCCCATCATAGGCTAGCTGGGTGATCTTGCAACTTGTACCATGTCGGAGTTTGATTTTCCCCATAGGGTTTCATTGATCGTGTACTCTTGAGTGCAGCTCGGGCTGAGAAGGTCGCAGCCATGGGAAAGTTGACAGTTAAGCCTATCTAGTGACAGCCCATCATAGGCTAGCTGGGTGATCTTGCAACTTGTACCATGTCGGAGTTTGATTTTCCCCATAGGGTTTCATTGATCGTGTAGTCTTGAGTATAGCTCGGGCTGAGAAGGTCGCAGCCATGGGAAAGTTGACAGTTAAGCCTATCTAGTGACAGCCCATCATAGGCTAGCTGGGTGATCTTGCAACTTGTATCATGCCGGAGTTTGATTTTCACCATAGGGTTTCATTGATCGCTTACTCGGCATCTTGTATCAAGCAGGATTTCTATTTTCCCCTTAGCGCTTCATTGATCGTGTACTCATGAGTGTAGCTCGGGCTGAGAATGACACAGCCATGGGAAAGTTGACAGTTAAGCCTGTCTAGTGACAGCCCATCATAGGCTAGCTGGGTGATCTTGCAACTTGTACCATGTCGGAGTTTGATTCTCCCCATAGGGTTTCATTGATCGTGTACTCTTGAGTGCAGCTCGGGCTGAGAAGGTCGCAGCCATGGGAAAGTTGACAGTTAAGCCTATCTAGTGACAGCCCATCATAGGCTAGCTGGGTGATCTTGCAACTTGTATCATGCCGGAGTTTGATTTTCACCATAGGGTTTCATTGATCGCTTACTCGGCAACTTGTATCAAGCAGGATTTCTATTTTCCCCTTAGCGCTTCATTGATCGTGTACTCATGAGTGTAGCTCGGGCTGAGAATGACACAGCCATGGGAAAGTTGACAGTTAAGCCTATCTAGTGACAGCCCATCATAGGCTAGCTGGGTGATCTTGCAACTTGTACCATGTCGGAGTTTGATTTTCCCCATAGGGTTTCATTGATCGTGTACTCTTGAGTGCAGCTCGGGCTGAGAAGGTCGCAGCCATGGGAAAGTTGACAGTTAAGCCTATCTAGTGACAGCCCATCATAGGCTAGCTGGGTGATCTTGCAACTTGTACCATGTCGGAGTTTGATTTTCCCCTAGGGTTTCATTGATCGTGTAGTCTTGAGTATAGCTCGGGCTGAGAAGGTCGCAGCCATGGGAAAGTTGACAGTTAAGCCTATCTAGTGACAGCCCATCATAGGCTAGCTGGGTGATCTTGCAACTTGTATCATGCCGGAGTTTGATTTTCACCATAGGGTTTCATTGATCGCTTACTCGGCAACTTGTATCAAGCAGGATTTCTATTTTCCCCTTAGCGCTTCATTGATCGTGTACTCATGAGTGTAGCTCGGGCTGAGAATGACACAGCCATGGGAAAGTTGACAGTTAAGCCTATCTAGTGACAGCCCATCATAGGCTAGCTGGGTGATCTTGCAACTTGTACCATGTCGGAGTTTGATTTTCCCCATAGGGTTTCATTGATCGTGTACTCTTGAGTGCAGCTCGGGCTGAGAAGGTCGCAGCCATGGGAAAGTTGACAGTTAAGCCTATCTAGTGACAGCCCATCATAGGCTAGCTGGGTGATCTTGCAACTTGTACCATGTCGGAGTTTGATTTTCCCCACAGGGTTTCATTGATCGTGTAGTCTTGAGTATAGCTCGGGCTGAGAAGGTCGCAGCCATGGGAAAGTTGACAGTTAAGCCTATCTAGTGACAGCCCATCATAGGCTAGCTGGGTGATCTTGCAACTTGTATCATGCCGGAGTTTGATTTTCACCATAGGGTTTCATTGATCGCTTACTCGGCAACTTGTATCAAGCAGGATTTCTATTTTCCCCTTAGCGCTTCATTGATCGTGTACTCATGAGTGTAGCTCGGGCTGAGAATGACACAGCCATGGGAAAGTTGACAGTTAAGCCTGTCTAGTGACAGCCCATCATAGGCTAGCTGGGTGATCTTGCAACTTGTACCATGTCGGAGTTTGATTTTCCCCATAGGGTTTCATTGATCATGTACTCTTGAGTATAGCTCGGGCTGAGAAGGTCGCAGCCATGGGAAAGTTGACAGTTAAGCCTATCTAGTGACAGCCCATCATAGGCTAGCTGGGTGATCTTGCAACTTGTATCATGCCGGAGTTTGATTTTCACCATAGGGTTTCATTGATCGCTTACTCGGCAACTTGTATCAAGCAGGATTTCTATTTTCCCCTTAGCGCTTCATTTATCGTGTACTCTTGAGTGTAGCTCGGGCTGAGAATGACACAGCCATGGGAAAGTTGACAGTTAAGCCTATCTAGTGACAGCCCATCATAGGCTAGCTGGGTGATCTTGCAACATGTACCATGTCGGAGTTTGATTTTCCCCATAGGGTTTCATTGATCGTGAACTCTTGAGTGCAGCTCGGGCTGAGAAGGTCGCAGCCATGGGAAAGTTGACAGTTAAGCCTATCTAGTGACAGCCCATCATAGGCTAGCTGGGTGATCTTGCAACTTGTACCATGTCGGAGTTTGATTTTCCCCATAGGGTTTCATTGATCGTGTACTCTTGAGTATAGCTCGGGCTGAGAAGGTCGCAGCCATGGGAAAGTTGACAGTTAAGCCTATCTAGTGACAGCCCATCATAGGCTAGCTGGGTGATCTTGCAACTTGTATCATGCCGGAGTTTGATTTTCACCATAGGGTTTCATTGATCGCTTACTCGGCAACTTGTATCAAGCAGGATTTCTATTTTCCCCTTAGCGCTTCATTTATCGTGTACTCTTGAGTGTAGCTCGGGCTGAGAATGACACAGCCATGGGAAAGTTGACAGTTAAGCCTATCTAGTGACAGCCCATCATAGGCTAGCTGGGTGATCTTGCAACATGTACCATGTCGGAGTTTGATTTTCCCCATAGGGTTTCATTGATCGTGAACTCTTGAGTGCAGCTCGGGCTGAGAAGGTCGCAGCCATGGGAAAGTTGACAGTTAAGCCTATCTAGTGACAGCCCATCATAGGCTAGCTGGGTGATCTTGCAACTTGTACCATGTCGGAGTTTGATTTTCCCCATAGGGTTTCATTGATCGTGTACTCTTGAGTATAGCTCGGGCTGAGAAGGTCGCAGCCATGGGAAAGTTGACAGTTAAGCCTATCTAGTGACAGCCCATCATAGGCTAGCTGGGTGATCTTGCAACTTGTATCATGCCGGAGTTTGATTTTCACCATAGGGTTTCATTGATCGCTTACTCGGCAACTTGTATCAAGCAGGATTTCTATTTTCCCCTTAGCGCTTCATTGATCGTGTACTCATGAGTGTAGCTCGGGCTGAGAATGACACAGCCATGGGAAAGTTGACAGTTAAGCCTATCTAGTGACAGCCCATCATAGGCTAGCTGGGTGATCTTGCAACTTGTACCATGTCGGAGTTTGATTTTCCCCATAGGGTTTCATTGATCGTGTACTCTTGAGTGCAGCTCGGGCTGAGAAGGTCGCAGCCATGGGAAAGTTGACAGTTAAGCCTATCTAGTGACAGCCCATCATAGGCTAGCTGGGTGATCTTGCAACTTGTACCATGTCGGAGTTTGATTTTCCCCATAGGGTTTCATTGATCGTGTACTCTTGAGTATAGCTCGGGCTGAGAAGGTCGCAGCCATGGGAAAGTTGACAGTTAAGCCTATCTAGTGACAGCCCATCATAGGCTAGCTGGGTGATCTTGCAACTTGTATCATGCCGGAGTTTGATTTTCACCATAGGGTTTCATTGATCGCTTACTCGGCAACTTGTATCAAGCAGGATTTCTATTTTCCCCTTAGCGCTTCATTGATCGTGTACTCATGAGTGTAGCTCGGGCTGAGAATGACACAGCCATGGGAAAGTTGACAGTTAAGCCTATCTAGTGACAGCCCATCATAGGCTAGCTGGGTGATCTTGCAACTTGTACCATGTCGGAGTTTGATTTTCCCCATAGGGTTTCATTGATCGTGTACTCTTGAGTGCAGCTCGGGCTGAGAAGGTCGCAGCCATGGGAAAGTTGACAGTTAAGCCTATCTAGTGACAGCCCATCATAGGCTAGCTGGGTGATCTTGCAACTTGTACCATGTCGGAGTTTGATTTTCCCCATAGGGTTTCATTGATCGTGTACTCTTGAGTATAGCTCGGGCTGAGAAGGTCGCAGCCATGGGAAAGTTGACAGTTAAGCCTATCTAGTGACAGCCCATCATAGGCTAGCTGGGTGATCTTGCAACTTGTATCATGCCGGAGTTTGATTTTCACCATAGGGTTTCATTGATCGCTTACTCGGCAACTTGTATCAAGCAGGATTTCTATTTTCCCCTTAGCGCTTCATTGATCGTGTACTCATGAGTGTAGCTCGGGCTGAGAATGACACAGCCATGGGAAAGTTGACAGTTAAGCCTATCTAGTGACAGCCCATCATAGGCTAGCTGGGTGATCTTGCAACTTGTACCATGTCGGAGTTTGATTTTCCCCATAGGGTTTCATTGATCGCTTACTCGGCAACTTGTATCAAGCAGGATTTGTATTTTCCCCTTAGCGCTTCATTGATCGTGTACTCTTGAGTGTAGCTCGGGCTGAGAATGACACAGCCATGGGAAAGTTGACAGTTAAGCCTATCTAGTGACAGCCCATCATAGGCTAGCTGGGTGATCTTGCAACTTGTACCATGTCGGAGTTTGATTTTCCCCATAGGGTTTCATTGATCGTGTAGTCTTGAGTATAGCTCGGGCTGAGAAGGTCGCAGCCATGGGAAAGTTGACAGTTAAGCCTATCTAGTGACAGCCCATCATAGGCTAGCTGGGTGATCTTGCAACTTGTATCATGCCGGAGTTTGATTTTCACCATAGGGTTTCATTGATCGCTTACTCGGCAACTTGTATCAAGCAGGATTTCTATTTTCCCCTTAGCGCTTCATTGATCGTGTACTCATGAGTGTAGCTCGGGCTGAGAATGACACAGCCATGGGAAAGTTGACAGTTAAGCCTGTCTAGTGACAGCCCATCATAGGCTAGCTGGGTGATCTTGCAACTTGTACCATGTCGGAGTTTGATTTTCCCCATAGGGTTTCATTGATCGTGTACTCTTGAGTATAGCTCGGGCTGAGAATGTCGCAGCCATGGGAAAGTTGACAGTTAAGCCTATCTAGTGACAGCCCATCATAGGCTAGCTGGGTGATCTTGCAACTTGTATCATGCCGGAGTTTGATTTTCACCATAGGGTTTCATTGATCGCTTACTCGGCAACTTGTATCAAGCAGGATTTCTATTTTCCCCTTAGCGCTTCATTTATCGTGTACTCTTGAGTGTAGCTCGGGCTGAGAATGACACAGCCATGGGAAAGTTGACAGTTAAGCCTATCTAGTGACAGCCCATCATAGGCTAGCTGGGTGATCTTGCAACTTGTACCATGTCGGAGTTTGATTTTCCCCATAGGGTTTCATTGATCGCTTACTCGGCAACTTGTATCAAGCAGGATTTCTATTTTCCCCTTAGCGCTTCATTGATCGTGTACTCTTGAGTGTAGCTCGGGCTGAGAATGACACAGCCATGGGAAAGTTGACAGTTAAGCCTATCTAGTGACAGCCCATCATAGGCTAGCTGGGTGATCTTGCAACTTGTACCATGTCGGAGTTTGATTTTCCCCATAGGGTTTCATTGATCGTGTAGTCTTGAGTATAGCTCGGGCTGAGAAGGTCGCAGCCATGGGAAAGTTGACAGTTAAGCCTATCTAGTGACAGCCCATCATAGGCTAGCTGGGTGATCTTGCAACTTGTATCATGCCGGAGTTTGATTTTCACCATAGGGTTTCATTGATCGCTTACTCGGCAACTTGTATCAAGCAGGATTTCTATTTTCCCCTTAGCGCTTCATTGATCGTGTACTCATGAGTGTAGCTCGGGCTGAGAATGACACAGCCATGGGAAAGTTGACAGTTAAGCCTATCTAGTGACAGCCCATCATAGGCTAGCTGGGTGATCTTGCAACATGTACCATGTCGGAGTTTGATTTTCCCCATAGGGTTTCATTGATCGTGAACTCTTGAGTGCAGCTCGGGCTGAGAAGGTCGCAGCCATGGGAAAGTTGACAGTTAAGCCTATCTAGTGACAGCCCATCATAGGCTAGCTGGGTGATCTTGCAACTTGTACCATGTCGGAGTTTGATTTTCCCCATAGGGTTTCATTGATCGTGTACTCTTGAGTATAGCTCGGGCTGAGAAGGTCGCAGCCATGGGAAAGTTGACAGTTAAGCCTATCTAGTGACAGCCCATCATAGGCTAGCTGGGTGATCTTGCAACTTGTATCATGCCGGAGTTTGATTTTCACCATAGGGTTTCATTGATCGCTTACTCGGCAACTTGTATCAAGCAGGATTTCTATTTTCCCCTTAGCGCTTCATTGATCGTGTACTCATGAGTGTAGCTCGGGCTGAGAATGACACAGCCATGGGAAAGTTGACAGTTAAGCCTATCTAGTGACAGCCCATCATAGGCTAGCTGGGTGATCTTGCAACTTGTACCATGTCGGAGTTTGATTTTCCCCATAGGGTTTCATTGATCGTGTACTCTTGAGTGCAGCTCGGGCTGAGAAGGTCGCAGCCATGGGAAAGTTGACAGTTAAGCCTATCTAGTGACAGCCCATCATAGGCTAGCTGGGTGATCTTGCAACTTGTACCATGTCGGAGTTTGATTTTCCCCATAGGGTTTCATTGATCGTGTAGTCTTGAGTATAGCTCGGGCTGAGAAGGTCGCAGCCATGGGAAAGTTGACAGTTAAGCCTATCTAGTGACAGCCCATCATAGGCTAGCTGGGTGATCTTGCAACTTGTATCATGCCGGAGTTTGATTTTCACCATAGGGTTTCATTGATCGCTTACTCGGCAACTTGTATCAAGCAGGATTTCTATTTTCCCCTTAGCGCTTCATTGATCGTGTACTCATGAGTGTAGCTCGGGCTGAGAATGACACAGCCATGGGAAAGTTGACAGTTAAGCCTATCTAGTGACAGCCCATCATAGGCTAGCTGGGTGATCTTGCAACATGTACCATGTCGGAGTTTGATTTTCCCCATAGGGTTTCATTGATCGTGAACTCTTGAGTGCAGCTCGGGCTGAGAAGGTCGCAGCCATGGGAAAGTTGACAGTTAAGCCTATCTAGTGACAGCCCATCATAGGCTAGCTGGGTGATCTTGCAACTTGTACCATGTCGGAGTTTGATTTTCCCCATAGGGTTTCATTGATCGTGTACTCTTGAGTATAGCTCGGGCTGAGAAGGTCGCAGCCATGGGAAAGTTGACAGTTAAGCCTATCTAGTGACAGCCCATCATAGGCTAGCTGGGTGATCTTGCAACTTGTATCATGCCGGAGTTTGATTTTCACCATAGGGTTTCATTGATCGCTTACTCGGCAACTTGTATCAAGCAGGATTTCTATTTTCCCCTTAGCGCTTCATTGATCGTGTACTCATGAGTGTAGCTCGGGCTGAGAATGACACAGCCATGGGAAAGTTGACAGTTAAGCCTATCTAGTGACAGCCCATCATAGGCTAGCTGGGTGATCTTGCAACTTGTACCATGTCGGAGTTTGATTTTCCCCATAGGGTTTCATTGATCGTGTACTCTTGAGTGCAGCTCGGGCTGAGAAGGTCGCAGCCATGGGAAAGTTGACAGTTAAGCCTATCTAGTGACAGCCCATCATAGGCTAGCTGGGTGATCTTGCAACTTGTACCATGTCGGAGTTTGATTTTCCCCATAGGGTTTCATTGATCGTGTACTCTTGAGTATAGCTCGGGCTGAGAAGGTCGCAGCCATGGGAAAGTTGACAGTTAAGCCTATCTAGTGACAGCCCATCATAGGCTAGCTGGGTGATCTTGCAACTTGTATCATGCCGGAGTTTGATTTTCACCATAGGGTTTCATTGATCGCTTACTCGGCAACTTGTATCAAGCAGGATTTCTATTTTCCCCTTAGCGCTTCATTGATCGTGTACTCATGAGTGTAGCTCGGGCTGAGAATGACACAGCCATGGGAAAGTTGACAGTTAAGCCTATCTAGTGACAGCCCATCATAGGCTAGCTGGGTGATCTTGCAACTTGTACCATGTCGGAGTTTGATTTTCCCCATAGGGTTTCATTGATCGTGTACTCTTGAGTGCAGCTCGGGCTGAGAAGGTCGCAGCCATGGGAAAGTTGACAGTTAAGCCTATCTAGTGACAGCCCATCATAGGCTAGCTGGGTGATCTTGCAACTTGTACCATGTCGGAGTTTGATTTTCCCCATAGGGTTTCATTGATCGTGTACTCTTGAGTATAGCTCGGGCTGAGAAGGTCGCAGCCATGGGAAAGTTGACAGTTAAGCCTATCTAGTGACAGCCCATCATAGGCTAGCTGGGTGATCTTGCAACTTGTATCATGCCGGAGTTTGATTTTCACCATAGGGTTTCATTGATCGCTTACTCGGCAACTTGTATCAAGCAGGATTTCTATTTTCCCCTTAGCGCTTCATTGATCGTGTACTCATGAGTGTAGCTCGGGCTGAGAATGACACAGCCATGGGAAAGTTGACAGTTAAGCCTATCTAGTGACAGCCCATCATAGGCTAGCTGGGTGATCTTGCAACTTGTACCATGTCGGAGTTTGATTTTCCCCATAGGGTTTCATTGATCGCTTACTCGGCAACTTGTATCAAGCAGGATTTGTATTTTCCCCTTAGCGCTTCATTGATCGTGTACTCTTGAGTGTAGCTCGGGCTGAGAATGACACAGCCATGGGAAAGTTGACAGTTAAGCCTATCTAGTGACAGCCCATCATAGGCTAGCTGGGTGATCTTGCAACTTGTACCATGTCGGAGTTTGATTTTCCCCATAGGGTTTCATTGATCGTGTAGTCTTGAGTATAGCTCGGGCTGAGAAGGTCGCAGCCATGGGAAAGTTGACAGTTAAGCCTATCTAGTGACAGCCCATCATAGGCTAGCTGGGTGATCTTGCAACTTGTATCATGCCGGAGTTTGATTTTCACCATAGGGTTTCATTGATCGCTTACTCGGCAACTTGTATCAAGCAGGATTTCTATTTTCCCCTTAGCGCTTCATTGATCGTGTACTCATGAGTGTAGCTCGGGCTGAGAATGACACAGCCATGGGAAAGTTGACAGTTAAGCCTGTCTAGTGACAGCCCATCATAGGCTAGCTGGGTGATCTTGCAACTTGTACCATGTCGGAGTTTGATTTTCCCCATAGGGTTTCATTGATCGTGTACTCTTGAGTATAGCTCGGGCTGAGAATGTCGCAGCCATGGGAAAGTTGACAGTTAAGCCTATCTAGTGACAGCCCATCATAGGCTAGCTGGGTGATCTTGCAACTTGTATCATGCCGGAGTTTGATTTTCACCATAGGGTTTCATTGATCGCTTACTCGGCAACTTGTATCAAGCAGGATTTCTATTTTCCCCTTAGCGCTTCATTTATCGTGTACTCTTGAGTGTAGCTCGGGCTGAGAATGACACAGCCATGGGAAAGTTGACAGTTAAGCCTATCTAGTGACAGCCCATCATAGGCTAGCTGGGTGATCTTGCAACTTGTACCATGTCGGAGTTTGATTTTCCCCATAGGGTTTCATTGATCGCTTACTCGGCAACTTGTATCAAGCAGGATTTCTATTTTCCCCTTAGCGCTTCATTGATCGTGTACTCTTGAGTGTAGCTCGGGCTGAGAATGACACAGCCATGGGAAAGTTGACAGTTAAGCCTATCTAGTGACAGCCCATCATAGGCTAGCTGGGTGATCTTGCAACTTGTACCATGTCGGAGTTTGATTTTCCCCATAGGGTTTCATTGATCGTGTAGTCTTGAGTATAGCTCGGGCTGAGAAGGTCGCAGCCATGGAAAGTTGACAGTTAAGCCTATCTAGTGACAGCCCATCATAGGCTAGCTGGGTGATCTTGCAACTTGTATCATGCCGGAGTTTGATTTTCACCATAGGGTTTCATTGATCGCTTACTCGGCAACTTGTATCAAGCAGGATTTCTATTTTCCCCTTAGCGCTTCATTGATCGTGTACTCATGAGTGTAGCTCGGGCTGAGAATGACACAGCCATGGGAAAGTTGACAGTTAAGCCTATCTAGTGACAGCCCATCATAGGCTAGCTGGGTGATCTTGCAACTTGTACCATGTCGGAGTTTGATTTTCCCCATAGGGTTTCATTGATCGTGTACTCTTGAGTGCAGCTCGGGCTGAGAAGGTCGCAACCATGGGAAAGTTGACAGTTAAGCCTATCTAGTGACAGCCCATCATAGGCTAGCTGGGTGATCTTGCAACTTGTACCATGTCGGAGTTTGATTTTCCCCATAGGGTTTCATTGATTGTGTACTCTTGAGTATAGCTCGGGCTGAGAAGGTCGCAGCCATGGGAAAGTTGACAGTTAAGCCTATCTAGTGACAGCCCATCATAGGCTAGCTGGGTGATCTTGCAACTTGTATCATGCCGGAGTTTTGATTTTCACCATAGGGTTTCATTGATCGCTTACTCGGCAACTTGTATCAAGCAGGATTTCTATTTTCCCCTTAGCGCTTCATTGATCGTGTACTCATGAGTGTAGCTCGGGCTGAGAATGACACAGCCATGGGAAAGTTGACAGTTAAGCCTATCTAGTGACAGCCCATCATAGGCTAGCTGGGTGATCTTGCAACATGTACCATGTCGGAGTTTGATTTTCCCCATAGGGTTTCATTGATCGTGAACTCTTGAGTGCAGCTCGGGCTGAGAAGGTCGCAGCCATGGGAAAGTTGACAGTTAAGCCTATCTAGTGACAGCCCATCATAGGCTAGCTGGGTGATCTTGCAACTTGTACCATGTCGGAGTTTGATTTTCCCCATAGGGTTTCATTGATCGTGTACTCTTGAGTATAGCTCGGGCTGAGAAGGTCGCAGCCATGGGAAAGTTGACAGTTAAGCCTATCTAGTGACAGCCCATCATAGGCTAGCTGGGTGATCTTGCAACTTGTATCATGCCGGAGTTTGATTTTCACCATAGGGTTTCATTGATCGCTTACTCGGCAACTTGTATCAAGCAGGATTTCTATTTTCCCCTTAGCGCTTCATTTATCGTGTACTCTTGAGTGTAGCTCGGGCTGAGAATGACACAGCCATGGGAAAGTTGACAGTTAAGCCTATCTAGTGACAGCCCATCATAGGCTAGCTGGGTGATCTTGCAACATGTACCATGTCGGAGTTTGATTTTCCCCATAGGGTTTCATTGATCGTGAACTCTTGAGTGCAGCTCGGGCTGAGAAGGTCGCAGCCATGGGAAAGTTGACAGTTAAGCCTATCTAGTGACAGCTCATCATAGGCTAGCTGGGTGATCTTGCAACTTGTACATGTCGGAGTTTGATTTTCCCCATAGGGTTTCATTGATCGTGTACTCTTGAGTATAGCTCGGGCTGAGAAGGTCGCAGCCATGGGAAAGTTGACAGTTAAGCCTATCTAGTGACAGCCCATCATAGGCTAGCTGGGTGATCTTGCAACTTGTACCATGTCGGAGTTTGATTTTCCCCATAGGGTTTCATTGATCGTGTACTCTTGAGTGCAGCTCGGGCTGAGAAGGTCGCAGCCATGGGAAAGTTGACAGTTAAGCCTATCTAGTGACAGCCCATCATAGGCTAGCTGGGTGATCTTGCAACTTGTACCATGTCGGAGTTTGATTTTCCCCATAGGGTTTCATTGATCGTGTAGTCTTGAGTATAGCTCGGGCTGAGAAGGTCGCAGCCATGGGAAAGTTGACAGTTAAGCCTATCTAGTGACAGCCCATCATAGGCTAGCTGTGGGTGATCTTGCAACTTGTATCATGCCGGAGTTTGATTTTCACCATAGGGTTTCATTGATCGCTTACTCGGCATCTTGTATCAAGCAGGATTTCTATTTTCCCCTTAGCGCTTCATTGATCGTGTACTCATGAGTGTAGCTCGGGCTGAGAATGACACAGCCATGGGAAAGTTGACAGTTAAGCCTGTCTAGTGACAGCCCATCATAGGCTAGCTGGGTGATCTTGCAACTTGTACCATGTCGGAGTTTGATTCTCCCCATAGGGTTTCATTGATCGTGTACTCTTGAGTGCAGCTCGGGCTGAGAAGGTCGCAGCCATGGGAAAGTTGACAGTTAAGCCTATCTAGTGACAGCCCATCATAGGCTAGCTGGGTGATCTTGCAACTTGTATCATGCCGGAGTTTGATTTTCACTATAGGGTTTCATTGATCGCTTACTCGGCAACTTGTATCAAGCAGGATTTCTATTTTCCCCTTAGCGCTTCATTGATCGTGTACTCATGAGTGTAGCTCGGGCTGAGAATGACACAGCCATGGGAAAGTTGACAGTTAAGCCTATCTAGTGACAGCCCATCATAGGCTAGCTGGGTGATCTTGCAACTTGTACCATGTCGGAGTTTGATTTTCCCCATAGGGTTTCATTGATCGTGTACTCTTGAGTGCAGCTCGGGCTGAGAAGGTCGCAGCCATGGGAAAGTTGACAGTTAAGCCTATCTAGTGACAGCCCATCATAGGCTAGCTGGGTGATCTTGCAACTTGTACCATGTCGGAGTTTGATTTTCCCCTAGGGTTTCATTGATCGTGTAGTCTTGAGTATAGCTCGGGCTGAGAAGGTCGCAGCCATGGGAAAGTTGACAGTTAAGCCTATCTAGTGACAGCCCATCATAGGCTAGCTGGGTGATCTTGCAACTTGTATCATGCCGGAGTTTGATTTTCACCATAGGGTTTCATTGATCGCTTACTCGGCAACTTGTATCAAGCAGGATTTCTATTTTCCCCTTAGCGCTTCATTGATCGTGTACTCATGAGTGTAGCTCGGGCTGAGAATGACACAGCCATGGGAAAGTTGACAGTTAAGCCTATCTAGTGACAGCCCATCATAGGCTAGCTGGGTGATCTTGCAACTTGTACCATGTCGGAGTTTGATTTTCCCCATAGGGTTTCATTGATCGTGTACTCTTGAGTGCAGCTCGGGCTGAGAAGGTCGCAGCCATGGGAAAGTTGACAGTTAAGCCTATCTAGTGACAGCCCATCATAGGCTAGCTGGGTGATCTTGCAACTTGTACCATGTCGGAGTTTGATTTTCCCCACAGGGTTTCATTGATCGTGTAGTCTTGAGTATAGCTCGGGCTGAGAAGGTCGCAGCCATGGGAAAGTTGACAGTTAAGCCTATCTAGTGACAGCCCATCATAGGCTAGCTGGGTGATCTTGCAACTTGTATCATGCCGGAGTTTGATTTTCACCATAGGGTTTCATTGATCGCTTACTCGGCAACTTGTATCAAGCAGGATTTCTATTTTCCCCTTAGCGCTTCATTGATCGTGTACTCATGAGTGTAGCTCGGGCTGAGAATGACACAGCCATGGGAAAGTTGACAGTTAAGCCTGTCTAGTGACAGCCCATCATAGGCTAGCTGGGTGATCTTGCAACTTGTACCATGTCGGAGTTTGATTTTCCCCATAGGGTTTCATTGATCATGTACTCTTGAGTATAGCTCGGGCTGAGAAGGTCGCAGCCATGGGAAAGTTGACAGTTAAGCCTATCTAGTGACAGCCCATCATAGGCTAGCTGGGTGATCTTGCAACTTGTATCATGCCGGAGTTTGATTTTCACCATAGGGTTTCATTGATCGCTTACTCGGCAACTTGTATCAAGCAGGATTTCTATTTTCCCCTTAGCGCTTCATTTATCGTGTACTCTTGAGTGTAGCTCGGGCTGAGAATGACACAGCCATGGGAAAGTTGACAGTTAAGCCTATCTAGTGACAGCCCATCATAGGCTAGCTGGGTGATCTTGCAACATGTACCATGTCGGAGTTTGATTTTCCCCATAGGGTTTCATTGATCGTGAACTCTTGAGTGCAGCTCGGGCTGAGAAGGTCGCAGCCATGGGAAAGTTGACAGTTAAGCCTATCTAGTGACAGCCCATCATAGGCTAGCTGGGTGATCTTGCAACTTGTACCATGTCGGAGTTTGATTTTCCCCATAGGGTTTCATTGATCGTGTACTCTTGAGTATAGCTCGGGCTGAGAAGGTCGCAGCCATGGGAAAGTTGACAGTTAAGCCTATCTAGTGACAGCCCATCATAGGCTAGCTGGGTGATCTTGCAACTTGTATCATGCCGGAGTTTGATTTTCACCATAGGGTTTCATTGATCGCTTACTCGGCAACTTGTATCAAGCAGGATTTCTATTTTCCCCTTAGCGCTTCATTTATCGTGTACTCTTGAGTGTAGCTCGGGCTGAGAATGACACAGCCATGGGAAAGTTGACAGTTAAGCCTATCTAGTGACAGCCCATCATAGGCTAGCTGGGTGATCTTGCAACATGTACCATGTCGGAGTTTGATTTTCCCCATAGGGTTTCATTGATCGTGAACTCTTGAGTGCAGCTCGGGCTGAGAAGGTCGCAGCCATGGGAAAGTTGACAGTTAAGCCTATCTAGTGACAGCCCATCATAGGCTAGCTGGGTGATCTTGCAACTTGTACCATGTCGGAGTTTGATTTTCCCCATAGGGTTTCATTGATCGTGTACTCTTGAGTATAGCTCGGGCTGAGAAGGTCGCAGCCATGGAAAGTTGACAGTTAAGCCTATCTAGTGACAGCCCATCATAGGCTAGCTGGGTGATCTTGCAACTTGTATCATGCCGGAGTTTGATTTTCACCATAGGGTTTCATTGATCGCTTACTCGGCAACTTGTATCAAGCAGGATTTCTATTTTCCCCTTAGCGCTTCATTGATCGTGTACTCATGAGTGTAGCTCGGGCTGAGAATGACACAGCCATGGGAAAGTTGACAGTTAAGCCTATCTAGTGACAGCCCATCATAGGCTAGCTGGGTGATCTTGCAACTTGTACCATGTCGGAGTTTGATTTTCCCCATAGGGTTTCATTGATCGTGTACTCTTGAGTGCAGCTCGGGCTGAGAAGGTCGCAGCCATGGGAAAGTTGACAGTTAAGCCTATCTAGTGACAGCCCATCATAGGCTAGCTGGGTGATCTTGCAACTTGTACCATGTCGGAGTTTGATTTTCCCCATAGGGTTTCATTGATCGTGTACTCTTGAGTATAGCTCGGGCTGAGAAGGTCGCAGCCATGGGAAAGTTGACAGTTAAGCCTATCTAGTGACAGCCCATCATAGGCTAGCTGGGTGATCTTGCAACTTGTATCATGCCGGAGTTTGATTTTCACCATAGGGTTTCATTGATCGCTTACTCGGCAACTTGTATCAAGCAGGATTTCTATTTTCCCCTTAGCGCTTCATTGATCGTGTACTCATGAGTGTAGCTCGGGCTGAGAATGACACAGCCATGGGAAAGTTGACAGTTAAGCCTATCTAGTGACAGCCCATCATAGGCTAGCTGGGTGATCTTGCAACTTGTACCATGTCGGAGTTTGATTTTCCCCATAGGGTTTCATTGATCGTGTACTCTTGAGTGCAGCTCGGGCTGAGAAGGTCGCAGCCATGGGAAAGTTGACAGTTAAGCCTATCTAGTGACAGCCCATCATAGGCTAGCTGGGTGATCTTGCAACTTGTACCATGTCGGAGTTTGATTTTCCCCATAGGGTTTCATTGATCGTGTACTCTTGAGTATAGCTCGGGCTGAGAAGGTCGCAGCCATGGGAAAGTTGACAGTTAAGCCTATCTAGTGACAGCCCATCATAGGCTAGCTGGGTGATCTTGCAACTTGTATCATGCCGGAGTTTGATTTTCACCATAGGGTTTCATTGATCGCTTACTCGGCAACTTGTATCAAGCAGGATTTCTATTTTCCCCTTAGCGCTTCATTGATCGTGTACTCATGAGTGTAGCTCGGGCTGAGAATGACACAGCCATGGGAAAGTTGACAGTTAAGCCTATCTAGTGACAGCCCATCATAGGCTAGCTGGGTGATCTTGCAACTTGTACCATGTCGGAGTTTGATTTTCCCCATAGGGTTTCATTGATCGCTTACTCGGCAACTTGTATCAAGCAGGATTTGTATTTTCCCCTTAGCGCTTCATTGATCGTGTACTCTTGAGTGTAGCTCGGGCTGAGAATGACACAGCCATGGGAAAGTTGACAGTTAAGCCTATCTAGTGACAGCCCATCATAGGCTAGCTGGGTGATCTTGCAACTTGTACCATGTCGGAGTTTGATTTTCCCCATAGGGTTTCATTGATCGTGTAGTCTTGAGTATAGCTCGGGCTGAGAAGGTCGCAGCCATGGGAAAGTTGACAGTTAAGCCTATCTAGTGACAGCCCATCATAGGCTAGCTGGGTGATCTTGCAACTTGTATCATGCCGGAGTTTGATTTTCACCATAGGGTTTCATTGATCGCTTACTCGGCAACTTGTATCAAGCAGGATTTCTATTTTCCCCTTAGCGCTTCATTGATCGTGTACTCATGAGTGTAGCTCGGGCTGAGAATGACACAGCCATGGGAAAGTTGACAGTTAAGCCTGTCTAGTGACAGCCCATCATAGGCTAGCTGGGTGATCTTGCAACTTGTACCATGTCGGAGTTTGATTTTCCCCATAGGGTTTCATTGATCGTGTACTCTTGAGTATAGCTCGGGCTGAGAATGTCGCAGCCATGGGAAAGTTGACAGTTAAGCCTATCTAGTGACAGCCCATCATAGGCTAGCTGGGTGATCTTGCAACTTGTATCATGCCGGAGTTTGATTTTCACCATAGGGTTTCATTGATCGCTTACTCGGCAACTTGTATCAAGCAGGATTTCTATTTTCCCCTTAGCGCTTCATTTATCGTGTACTCTTGAGTGTAGCTCGGGCTGAGAATGACACAGCCATGGGAAAGTTGACAGTTAAGCCTATCTAGTGACAGCCCATCATAGGCTAGCTGGGTGATCTTGCAACATGTACCATGTCGGAGTTTGATTTTCCCCATAGGGTTTCATTGATCGTGAACTCTTGAGTGCAGCTCGGGCTGAGAAGGTCGCAGCCATGGGAAAGTTGACAGTTAAGCCTATCTAGTGACAGCCCATCATAGGCTAGCTGGGTGATCTTGCAACTTGTACCATGTCGGAGTTTGATTTTCCCCATAGGGTTTCATTGATCGTGTACTCTTGAGTATAGCTCGGGCTGAGAAGGTCGCAGCCATGGGAAAGTTGACAGTTAAGCCTATCTAGTGACAGCCCATCATAGGCTAGCTGGGTGATCTTGCAACTTGTATCATGCCGGAGTTTGATTTTCACCATAGGGTTTCATTGATCGCTTACTCGGCAACTTGTATCAAGCAGGATTTCTATTTTCCCCTTAGCGCTTCATTTATCGTGTACTCTTGAGTGTAGCTCGGGCTGAGAATGACACAGCCATGGGAAAGTTGACAGTTAAGCCTATCTAGTGACAGCCCATCATAGGCTAGCTGGGTGATCTTGCAACATGTACCATGTCGGAGTTTGATTTTCCCCATAGGGTTTCATTGATCGTGAACTCTTGAGTGCAGCTCGGGCTGAGAAGGTCGCAGCCATGGGAAAGTTGACAGTTAAGCCTATCTAGTGACAGCCCATCATAGGCTAGCTGGGTGATCTTGCAACTTGTACCATGTCGGAGTTTGATTTTCCCCATAGGGTTTCATTGATCGTGTACTCTTGAGTATAGCTCGGGCTGAGAAGGTCGCAGCCATGGGAAAGTTGACAGTTAAGCCTATCTAGTGACAGCCCATCATAGGCTAGCTGGGTGATCTTGCAACTTGTATCATGCCGGAGTTTGATTTTCACCATAGGGTTTCATTGATCGCTTACTCGGCAACTTGTATCAAGCAGGATTTCTATTTTCCCCTTAGCGCTTCATTGATCGTGTACTCATGAGTGTAGCTCGGGCTGAGAATGACACAGCCATGGGAAAGTTGACAGTTAAGCCTATCTAGTGACAGCCCATCATAGGCTAGCTGGGTGATCTTGCAACTTGTACCATGTCGGAGTTTGATTTTCCCCATAGGGTTTCATTGATCGTGTACTCTTGAGTGCAGCTCGGGCTGAGAAGGTCGCAGCCATGGGAAAGTTGACAGTTAAGCCTATCTAGTGACAGCCCATCATAGGCTAGCTGGGTGATCTTGCAACTTGTACCATGTCGGAGTTTGATTTTCCCCATAGGGTTTCATTGATCGTGTACTCTTGAGTATAGCTCGGGCTGAGAAGGTCGCAGCCATGGGAAAGTTGACAGTTAAGCCTATCTAGTGACAGCCCATCATAGGCTAGCTGGGTGATCTTGCAACTTGTATCATGCCGGAGTTTGATTTTCACCATAGGGTTTCATTGATCGCTTACTCGGCAACTTGTATCAAGCAGGATTTCTATTTTCCCCTTAGCGCTTCATTGATCGTGTACTCATGAGTGTAGCTCGGGCTGAGAATGACACAGCCATGGGAAAGTTGACAGTTAAGCCTATCTAGTGACAGCCCATCATAGGCTAGCTGGGTGATCTTGCAACTTGTACCATGTCGGAGTTTGATTTTCCCCATAGGGTTTCATTGATCGTGTACTCTTGAGTGCAGCTCGGGCTGAGAAGGTCGCAGCCATGGGAAAGTTGACAGTTAAGCCTATCTAGTGACAGCCCATCATAGGCTAGCTGGGTGATCTTGCAACTTGTACCATGTCGGAGTTTGATTTTCCCCATAGGGTTTCATTGATCGTGTACTCTTGAGTATAGCTCGGGCTGAGAAGGTCGCAGCCATGGGAAAGTTGACAGTTAAGCCTATCTAGTGACAGCCCATCATAGGCTAGCTGGGTGATCTTGCAACTTGTATCATGCCGGAGTTTGATTTTCACCATAGGGTTTCATTGATCGCTTACTCGGCAACTTGTATCAAGCAGGATTTCTATTTTCCCCTTAGCGCTTCATTTATCGTGTACTCTTGAGTGTAGCTCGGGCTGAGAATGACACAGCCATGGGAAAGTTGACAGTTAAGCCTATCTAGTGACAGCCCATCATAGGCTAGCTGGGTGATCTTGCAACATGTACCATGTCGGAGTTTGATTTTCCCCATAGGGTTTCATTGATCGTGAACTCTTGAGTGCAGCTCGGGCTGAGAAGGTCGCAGCCATGGGAAAGTTGACAGTTAAGCCTATCTAGTGACAGCCCATCATAGGCTAGCTCTAGCTGGGTGATCTTGCAACTTGTACCATGTCGGAGTTTGATTTTCCCCATAGGGTTTCATTGATCGTGTACTCTTGAGTATAGCTCGGGCTGAGAAGGTCGCAGCCATGGGAAAGTTGACAGTTAAGCCTATCTAGTGACAGCTCATCATAGGCTAGCTGGGTGATCTTGCAACTTGTATCATGCCGGAGTTTGATTTTTCACCATAGGGTTTTCATTGATCGCTTACTCGGCAACTTGTATCAAGCAGGATTTCTATTTTCCCCTTAGCGCTTCATTGATCGTGTACTCATGAGTGTAGCTCGGGCTGAGAATGACACAGCCATGGGAAAGTTGACAGTTAAGCTATCTAGTGACAGCCCATCATAGGCTAGCTGGGTGATCTTGCAACTTGTACCATGTCGGAGTTTGATTTTCCCCATAGGGTTTCATTGATCGTGTACTCTTGAGTGCAGCTCGGGCTGAGAAGGTCGCAGCCATGGGAAAGTTGACAGTTAAGCCTATCTAGTGACAGCCCATCATAGGCTAGCTGGGTGATCTTGCAACTTGTACCATGTCGGAGTTTGATTTTCCCCATAGGGTTTCATTGATCGTGTACTCTTGAGTATAGCTCGGGCTGAGAAGGTCGCAGCCATGGGAAAGTTGACAGTTAAGCCTATCTAGTGACAGCCCATCATAGGCTAGCTGGGTGATCTTGCAACTTGTATCATGCCGGAGTTTGATTTTCACCATAGGGTTTCATTGATCGCTTACTCGGCAACTTGTATCAAGCAGGATTTCTATTTTCCCCTTAGCGCTTCATTGATCGTGTACTCATGAGTGTAGCTCGGGCTGAGAATGACACAGCCATGGGAAAGTTGACAGTTAAGCCTATCTAGTGACAGCCCATCATAGGCTAGCTGGGTGATCTTGCAACTTGTACCATGTCGGAGTTTGATTTTCCCCATAGGGGTTTCATTGATCGTGTACTCTTGAGTGCAGCTCGGGCTGAGAAGGTCGCAGCCATGGGAAAGTTGACAGTTAAGCCTATCTAGTGACAGCCCATCATAGGCTAGCTGGGTGATCTTGCAACTTGTACCATGTCGGAGTTTGATTTTCCCATAGGGTTTCATTGATCGTGTACTCTTGAGTATAGCTCGGGCTGAGAAGGTCGCAGCCATGGGAAAGTTGACAGTTAAGCCTATCTAGTGACAGCCCATCATAGGCTAGCTGGGTGATCTTGCAACTTGTATCATGCCGGAGTTTGATTTTCACCATAGGGTTTCATTGATCGCTTACTCGGCAACTTGTATCAAGCAGGATTTCTATTTTCCCCTTAGCGCTTCATTGATCGTGTACTCATGAGTGTAGCTCGGGCTGAGAATGACACAGCCATGGGAAAGTTGACAGTTAAGCCTATCTAGTGACAGCCCATCATAGGCTAGCTGGGTGATCTTGCAACTTGTACCATGTCGGAGTTTGATTTTCCCCATAGGGTTTCATTGATCGCTTACTCGGCAACTTGTATCAAGCAGGATTTCTATTTTCCCCTTAGCGCTTCATTGATCGTGTACTCTTGAGTGTAGCTCGGGCTGAGAATGACACAGCCATGGGAAAGTTGACAGTTAAGCCTATCTAGTGACAGCCCATCATAGGCTAGCTGGGTGATCTTGCAACTTGTACCATGTCGGAGTTTGATTTTCCCCATAGGGTTTCATTGATCGTGTAGTCTTGAGTATAGCTCGGGCTGAGAAGGTCGCAGCCATGGGAAAGTTGACAGTTAAGCCTATCTAGTGACAGCCCATCATAGGCTAGCTGGGTGATCTTGCAACTTGTATCATGCCGGAGTTTGATTTTCACCATAGGGTTTCATTGATCGCTTACTCGGCAACTTGTATCAAGCAGGATTTCTATTTTCCCCTTAGCGCTTCATTGATCGTGTACTCATGAGTGTAGCTCGGGCTGAGAATGACACAGCCATGGGAAAGTTGACAGTTAAGCCTATCTAGTGACAGCCCATCATAGGCTAGCTGGGTGATCTTGCAACTTGTACCATGTCGGAGTTTGATTTTCCCCATAGGGTTTCATTGATCGTGTACTCTTGAGTGCAGCTCGGGCTGAGAAGGTCGCAACCATGGGAAAGTTGACAGTTAAGCCTATCTAGTGACAGCCCATCATAGGCTAGCTGGGTGATCTTGCAACTTGTACCATGTCGGAGTTTGATTTTCCCCATAGGGTTTCATTGATCGTGTACTCTTGAGTATAGCTCGGGCTGAGAAGGTCGCAGCCATGGGAAAGTTGACAGTTAAGCCTATCTAGTGACAGCCCATCATAGGCTAGCTGGGTGATCTTGCAACTTGTACCATGTCGGAGTTTGATTTTCCCCATAGGGTTTCATTGATCGTGTACTCTTGAGTATAGCTCGGGCTGAGAAGGTCGCAGCCATGGGAAAGTTGACAGTTAAGCCTATCTAGTGACAGCCCATCATAGGCTAGCTGGGTGATCTTGCAACTTGTATCATGCCGGAGTTTGATTTTCACCATAGGGTTTCATTGATCGCTTACTCGGCAACTTGTATCAAGCAGGATTTCTATTTTCCCCTTAGCGCTTCATTGATCGTGTACTCATGAGTGTAGCTCGGGCTGAGAATGACACAGCCATGGGAAAGTTGACAGTTAAGCCTATCTAGTGACAGCCCATCATAGGCTAGCTGGGTGATCTTGCAACTTGTACCATGTCGGAGTTTGATTTTCCCCATAGGGTTTCATTGATCGTGTACTCTTGAGTGCAGCTCGGGCTGAGAAGGTCGCAGCCATGGGAAAGTTGACAGTTAAGCCTATCTAGTGACAGCCCATCATAGGCTAGCTGGGTGATCTTGCAACTTGTATCATGCCGGAGTTTGATTTTCACCATAGGGTTTCATTGATCGCTTACTCGGCAACTTGTATCAAGCAGGATTTCTATTTTCCCCTTAGCGCTTCATTGATCGTGTACTCTTGAGTGTAGCTCGGGCTGAGAATGACACAGCCATGGGAAAAGTTGACAGTTAAGCCTATCTAGTGACAGCCCATCATAGGCTAGCTGGGTGATCTTGCAACATGTACCATGTCGGAGTTTGATTTTCCCCATAGGGTTTCATTGATCGTGAACTCTTGAGTGCAGCTCGGGCTGAGAAGGTCGCAGCCATGGGAAAGTTGACAGTTAAGCCTATCTAGTGACAGCCCATCATAGGCTAGCTGGGTGATCTTGCAACTTGTACCATGTCGGAGTTTGATTTTCCCCATAGGGTTTCATTGATCGTGTACTCTTGAGTATAGCTCGGGCTGAGAAGGTCGCAGCCATGGGAAAGTTGACAGTTAAGCCTATCTAGTGACAGCCCATCATAGGCTAGCTGGGTGATCTTGCAACTTGTATCATGCCGGAGTTTGATTTTCACCATAGGGTTTCATTGATCGCTTACTCGGCAACTTGCATCAAGCAGGATTTCTATTTTCCCCTTAGCGCTTCATTGATCGTGTACTCTTGAGTGTAGCTCGGGCTGAGAATGACACAGCCATGGGAAAGTTGACAGTTAAGCCTATCTAGTGACAGCCCATCATAGGCTAGCTGGGTGATCTTGCAACTTGTACCATGTCGGAGTTTGATTTTCCCCATAGGGTTTCATTGATCGTGTACTCTTGAGTGCAGCTCGGGCTGAGAAGGTCGCAGCCATGGGAAAGTTGACAGTTAAGCCTATCTAGTGACAGCCCATCATAGGCTAGCTGGGTGATCTTGCAACTTGTACCATGTCGGAGTTTGATTTTCCCCATAGGGTTTCATTGATCGTGTAGTCTTGAGTATAGCTCGGGCTGAGAAGGTCGCAGCCATGGGAAAGTTGACAGTTAAGCCTATCTAGTGACAGCCCATCATAGGCTAGCTGGGTGATCTTGCAACTTGTATCATGCCGGAGTTTGATTTTCACCATAGGGTTTCATTGATCGCTTACTCGGCAATTTGTATCAAGCAGGATTTCTATTTTCCCCTTAGCGCTTCATTGATCGTGTACTCATGAGTGTAGCTCGGGCTGAGAATGACACAGCCATGGGAAAGTTGACAGTTAAGCCTGTCTAGTGACAGCCCATCATAGGCTAGCTGGGTGATCTTGCAACTTGTACCATGTCGGAGTTTGATTTTCCCCATAGGGTTTCATTGATCGTGTACTCTTGAGTATAGCTCGGGCTGAGAAGGTCGCAGCCATGGGAAAGTTGACAGTTAAGCCTATCTAGTGACAGCCCATCATAGGCTAGCTGGGTGATCTTGCAACTTGTATCATGCCGGAGTTTGATTTTCACCATAGGGTTTCATTGATCGCTTACTCGGCAACTTGTATCAAGCAGGATTTCTATTTTCCCCTTAGCGCTTCATTTATCGTGTACTCTTGAGTGTAGCTCGGGCTGAGAATGACACAGCCATGGGAAAGTTGACAGTTAAGCCTATCTAGTGACAGCCCATCATAGGCTAGCTGGGTGATCTTGCAACATGTACCATGTCGGAGTTTGATTTTCCCCATAGGGTTTCATTGATCGTGAACTCTTGAGTGCAGCTCGGGCTGAGAAGGTCGCAGCCATGGGAAAGTTGACAGTTAAGCCTATCTAGTGACAGCCCATCATAGGCTAGCTGGGTGATCTTGCAACTTGTACCATGTCGGAGTTTGATTTTCCCCATAGGGTTTCATTGATCGTGTACTCTTGAGTATAGCTCGGGCTGAGAAGGTCGCAGCCATGGGAAAGTTGACAGTTAAGCCTATCTAGTGACAGCCCATCATAGGCTAGCTGGGTGATCTTGCAACTTGTATCATGCCGGAGTTTGATTTTCACCATAGGGTTTCATTGATCGCTTACTCGGCAACTTGTATCAAGCAGGATTTCTATTTTCCCCTTAGCGCTTCATTTATCGTGTACTCTTGAGTGTAGCTCGGGCTGAGAATGACACAGCCATGGGAAAGTTGACAGTTAAGCCTATCTAGTGACAGCCCATCATAGGCTAGCTGGGTGATCTTGCAACATGTACCATGTCGGAGTTTGATTTTCCCCATAGGGTTTCATTGATCGTGAACTCTTGAGTGCAGCTCGGGCTGAGAAGGTCGCAGCCATGGGAAAGTTGACAGTTAAGCCTATCTAGTGACAGCCCATCATAGGCTAGCTGGGTGATCTTGCAACTTGTACCATGTCGGAGTTTGATTTTCCCCATAGGGTTTCATTGATCGTGTACTCTTGAGTATAGCTCGGGCTGAGAAGGTCGCAGCCATGGGAAAGTTGACAGTTAAGCCTATCTAGTGACAGCCCATCATAGGCTAGCTGGGTGATCTTGCAACTTGTATCATGCCGGAGTTTGATTTTCACCATAGGGTTTCATTGATCGCTTACTCGGCAACTTGTATCAAGCAGGATTTCTATTTTCCCCTTAGCGCTTCATTGATCGTGTACTCATGAGTGTAGCTCGGGCTGAGAATGACACAGCCATGGGAAAGTTGACAGTTAAGCCTATCTAGTGACAGCCCATCATAGGCTAGCTGGGTGATCTTGCAACTTGTACCATGTCGGAGTTTGATTTTCCCCGTAGGGTTTCATTGATCGTGTACTCTTGAGTGCAGCTCGGGCTGAGAAGGTCGCAGCCATGGGAAAGTTGACAGTTAAGCCTATCTAGTGACAGCCCATCATAGGCTAGCTGGGTGATCTTGCAACTTGTACCATGTCGGAGTTTGATTTTCCCCATAGGGTTTCATTGATCGTGTACTCTTGAGTATAGCTCGGGCTGAGAAGGTCGCAGCCATGGGAAAGTTGACAGTTAAGCCTATCTAGTGACAGCCCATCATAGGCTAGCTGGGTGATCTTGCAACTTGTATCATGCCGGAGTTTGATTTTCACCATAGGGTTTCAT
>NW_027440042.1:0-28564 GCF_031893055.1 Leptodactylus fuscus
CTGCTCGCGTGCTCGCTTCGCCGCAGCGTGTCTCTCTCTCGCTGACACATGCGGCTGAAGCGAGGAGCTGACCTGTGTCAGCTCCTCGCTTCGCTGCTGCCGCCGGCTCCTGGCTTGTCCTGGCGCGTCTACAAGCCAGGAGCCGGCGGCAGCAGCGAAGCGAGGAGCTGACACAGGTCAGCTCCTCGCTTCAGCCGCATGTGTCAGCGAGAGAGAGACGCAGCGGCGAAGCGAGCACGCGAGCAGCTTCAGCCGCATGTGTTAGGGAGAGAGGCGGGCAGCGGCGAAGCGAGGAGCTGACCTGTGTCAGCCCCTTGCTTCAGCCGTATATGTGTTCAACTCAGATCTGCGTCCTCTGGACGCAGATCTGAGTTGAAATCGGGACATACCTCCCTCCAACCGGGACCGCGGGACATGTCACCCAAATCGTGACTGTCCCGCGGAAATCGGGACGGTTGGGAGGTATGCATATGTACATGGCAATACCAATTTCAGTGGCACAATAAACAGATCTCTCCAAAGAACTTGTGAAGAAATCTATTTATAGGCTAATAAATTCCGCTGCTGCCTGGGAAATGGTAAAAATAGATTGCTTGGTAATGATAAAATGATAAAACATTAACTTTATTCCAATTCACTATTTCTAAAGACTTAAAAAGTCCAGTTACAGTTTCTTGCCGCCGTGTATTTAACAATGCTAAGCGTCAAGGTGAAATTTGCTGCATCTGTACGAACTATGGTTACAAAATGAATCAAAACTGTACCAAATGAATCAAGCAAATAAAGAAAAAAGTTTTTGGAGCTCACCATGTGTATAATGAAACTCTTCGGGGTGCACGAGACTTCTCCCTCGGTCTCTGAGGGCTTTAACATGAGCAGGAAAAACTACTTTTTCCTGCTCATGTACCAAATGAATACAGAGTTAAAGTGAATGTCCATCTTTTTGCAATATTTTGACGTAGGTTCAATATTCTGTATTTATTCATAGATTGATGTAGATGTTGAAAAACACTAAGTCTTTGAATAGCGATCTCCCTTATTCATAGTTGATCATAGATGATAAGTATCAGATTGGTGGGGGTCTGGCCCATGGGTCGCTACCAATCTACAATGGGCATGCAACATGCAAGTCTATAGGATTGTTGGAGATAGTTCTCAGCTATACTTGAATGTAGAACAACAGACATACATATCCTTTAGCCCGTTTTCTATAGGGAATAAGTGGCAATAGTTCGACAGTCCCTTTAAAGACGCTAATTTTTCATGAAACTAATTAAATCTAATATGGAGGCATGAAAAATCTGTCATGGGCTGCAATTCCCAAGCCAGCCACTGGGTGGCAAAGATAGACTTACATAATACACCTCTTGTGACAGAGTAACACTAAATCATGTTGTTTTAAAATAGTGTTGTCTTGTGACATGTCCATCCAGGAGAAAGGGTGAGGAAGGACACCTATGTATTTATTAAATAGTGTATTGTCTAAGAGTTCCATCGCTAAGATTGCTGTGGATCCCAGTTGGGGAATTGACTTCTAATTGACTTAAGTCATATTGAAATGGCAATAAATAAAAATAATGTATATTGCAAATCCATATACACAGATAGATAGGGCAGTGGCCTTTTCATCATATAAGAATATTGCTGGTAAATGGGGGTCCTGTTGCATTTTTATACTAATATTTTATACTATATTTTATAATTTTTATACTATTTTATACTGGGGCAAAAAGCGTCACAGTTTAGCTCTAACATAAATTATGTGGTAAAAAAAATGTATTATCCAAACTCTTACAATTCTTGATCAGGAGAACATTAGGACAGGTATCTTAATAGGCACACAACTACAGATGTGTATTCAATCCCAAAGTGCTGGATATGGAGCGCTACACAAGGCCAAAGCTGTCTTTAGAGCTAAGGCATAATAACAATGTGTTTTCTGGCAGTCCTAGCGGATTATGACTCTCCATGACAGCTTAGAGCCTGCTAAACACTAGTTTGTAAGGATTTCCACTGCATTGTATTAATATGTGTTGAGTCTGGCAAAATCCAGACTGGCTGCTATAGGGATCTTTTGACTTTTGCATTTGACAATCTGCATTATATAATAGGTAACTAGAAGACCAGTGGTCGGCAGATTTATGTAAATGTTCAGAGTTACTATTAGTATAGTAAAGTACCATTAGAATATCAAGTAGATTATTGGGATCCCAGCACAATGGATTTCCAGGCTATTAGATGTCATTATATCCAGCCCCATTAAGCTTGGGGCCCTATACGTTATACATGGTGGGATTATACTACATTTCAGAATTTGTAGACTTGAATATACTACTTCTTCCTTTATTTACAGTGGCATTGTATAGTGGGGGTAATTTAGTAATACTGGCGCTTCCTTCACCAGACGTATTATAGGCCCCCCACTGACTCTGGCCTCTTAGTACATCGGGTATGGTTAAGTCAATTTTCTGGCATGAGTTACAATAAATATGTCAGCTGAGAAATCTGCATTCTGCCCTGCCCTCCTCCATATACAGCTACAGAACACGGATCTATTGCAATTAAGGTGCAGGAAAGATGCACCATATTACCAACCTCCCGGCATGAGAACGTGAGGAGGGTGGAGGGTCGTTCCCCCCTGCTCCATAAGAGCTGCATGGACTGTTTCCATTGCAGGTACACCACAGGTTTCCATGTAACTCAGTTAAATACACACAAAATAGTTCATCGACACATTTACTTTATGTTATCTTTGTTTCCATATATCCTTTCTTACTTGCATATTATAATATTTTAAGGTGATTTCCGATCCCCAGGGTGCCATACACAGATTCACAGAATTTTTCTTATTTCTATGTTAATATCATTGGAAATCTTTTCTGTGTTATTCATCTGCATTTATCACCAGTCTGTTATACACCCTGTTGTCAGGACTGTAGGTGGCTGCATTAATGGTCTATCGCTCACCAGGCTGAGCTTCATTAAACAGCAACTAACAAGCGAAAGGGAGAAAAGAAATAGATTACAATATATTACAATTTACAACGAGGACTTGTTATTGATCCTTGGAATTTACTGCAAGGAGTAAAAAACTTAAGTGAGGCAAAAAGAATTTCTGTTATGTGTCATCTAAATATGGAAATTGCAGTTTGCAGAAATATTAGGTTACATTCACATTTTGAATGCAGAAAAGTGTCCTAAATGGGTCACTAAGCCCCTCAACTAGAGAACGAGCTAAAAGTCTAGAAGAATCTAGTAACATTGTGATGAAAAGGTATGAAGCGACCGGCTGTAATGGTGGTCAGTACATATTATAGCAAGTGAAGTGACTACCGCTGCAATCACACAATAACGTTACACCGCAACAGCAAAACTACTCGAAACCGTGACGTCCCAACCCTAAGTGAATTTTCACATCTGACTGGCTGGTGAATGTACCTTACGCTAATGCAAAGCTCCAGATGCATATATTATAAGGACTCACAGATATGTAACGATTTGTCAAGTTGGTGGTCCCACTGCCCAATCTCAATGTCAGAGACTGCACAATGAAACTGTAAAAAAAAAATGGTACTCCCTCGAAGATGACCCTGCTCCACTACTCTTGATTTTCCCTTGCAAGTTCTGGCGGCACAGTCGTAAGCTACTGGGGTTTTTGCTGATAGCTGCCCGTACTGTGATCCCTAGGCTCTGGAAATCCAGTCCCCCCCTCCCCCCCATCCATGTCGGCTTGGCTTCAAGAGATTCTGAGTATCCACAGTATGGAATCCATGCTTGCTGAGTTACAAAGTGACAATAGCTCTCACCTGTGCACTTGGCTCCTGTGGAACCACTTTTATCATTCTCCTGACTTCTGGTCTCTCTGACTTTTTCTTCTTCTCCTCTCTTTCCCTTCCCTCGCTCCTTCTCCTCCCTCTATTCCCTTCTCATCTGTTTTCTTACCTTTTCTTTTTCCCCGCTTTATCCTCTTTCCGCTTTTTTGTTTTCTGCAGATATGGTTGTTCTGGTTATTGACTTATAGTTATTGTCTTGATTTTAATGTACCGCTCTGCTGCGTCAGAGTCTCTGTTCCCCTCTGTTCCCGCTGTTTTCCTTTTAACCCCCCACATGCTATTACTTGTTCTTCCCCCACCCCACTCCATTAGCCCATATCCTCCCTTCCTTGTTTACTCCCGATATTGTTCTTCATTTGCCAAATATTCTTGTCTTACATTTTGTAAAAAAATTTCAATAAACTTTTAATGTTAGAAAAAAAATAATTGGTACTTCATATGCAGGTTAGATGAATCTATATTACGGGTCCAGAGAAAACACTAACAACCTGGCTGAGTACAACAGGATTTCTCAGCCCGGCAATGCAGCTCATTTATCCACTCCTCGTCCTAACTACAAACTGGATCACATTAAGGCTATGGCCCCACGTTGCAGAATGCATTTTATTTTTTGCAGCTTAACGGAGCATTCACACGGAGTAACGTCGGGCGTGTATCACAGCCGTACACGCCGGAGCTACGGCAGGCTGCCGAACACTTCCCATTCACTTCATTGGGAGCGTTCGTAACAGTGGCGTTACGAGCGCTCCCATTGAAGTGAATGGGAAGTGTTCAGCAGCCTGCCGTAGCGCCGGCGTGTACGGCTGTAATACACGCCCGACGTTACTCCGTGTGAATGCTCCCTTATTGTGGATTTTTGAGCCAAAGCCAGGAATGGATTCAGCAAAAGATAGAAGCATAAGTACCTTTCATATAACCCCCATTCCTTTTGGATATATTCTTAGCTCTGGCTCAATAACCTGCAACAAAAAAATGCTATATTTCCACAACGTGGGGTCTCAGCTAAGGCCCCTCAGGATGTCCTGCAGCAAAAAAGCACTGCAGGAAAAACCGCGATGGCAACGCTTTGCTGGACTTCCTGCAGCACTTTAAACAGAAAGTTCACAGATTTTTCCTCTGCAGACTTTCTGTTGCAATTATACCTATGGAGAAACCACCAGTGTTTCCGTGGGTATAATCGACATGCTGTGATTTCCAAAACCATGCCAGTTTTGGAAATTGTGGCGCACGGCGGTTTGCTGCCCCTTCTGAGATGCTGCATGCTGCCACCTAAGGAGAGATACTTAGCTGTCATCATGGTATAATGTAGTCCTGGAAGATACTTAAATATGGTACATCAAATAAATGATGTAAGAATTAATCCAAGAATATTAAAGTGCTTAAGCTCACTGCTCCATGAACACAAATAGTAAAGGATCTCCAAAAACACATAAAAATGTTCCATAAACATTAGCATTAATGAAATTTCCATTCGTTGTTTCCAGCTATAATTTTTTTGTTGCTATAATATTTACTTGTGTCCCCACAATTAGAATTGCCGATGCTTTACTAGAGCAGATGGTTCTTCAAAGGGAAAGACGGACAACCTAAGAAAACAAGGCGCACAGTTTAACAATTATAAGATAATAGTGCTGCGAAACTGAACGAGCAAAGATGTAGAATAGGAATATTGGAAGACGCTCTGTCCACCTTTGCAACAGATTTTTATTGCATTAATGCATAGAAAAAAGCAATATTGCAGATGGCGTTGATAAAAAATATAATATGCAGAGCTATGTGTTTTCCTGGTTACAGACTACAGACCCTGTGTAGTCAGATCCGAGAGTCACACTTCTTTTTCACAGACCTACATTGTACATGTTAGCAAAAATTACAGATAGAATGAGGTATGACTGCAACCTTAAACTTAATGGAGAGTGTTTCTACTCGCTTACTATGGCGATATATACACTATAATGACAAACATATATACACTATACTAACACCTACACATTAAACTTACAGGAGCTTTTATTATACCCGCATTAAGCTGAAACAGCTTGTTTGGGGAGGGTTTCTATATAATGGTGTGCGTGTCCGTGGGGATTTTTACCCATTCTTTCAGAAGGGCATTTGCCAGGCCAGACACTGATGTTGGACAATAGGGCCGGGCTCACAATCTGTATTCTTGGACCTCCAGAATATTTTCGATGCGATTGAGGGCTTTATGTGGGTCAGTCAAGTTCTTACACACAAAATGTACAAACCATGCCTGGCAGTATATGTGTATGTGTTTTACGGTCAATGGATGGGATCATCTCATAGTGTTTGACTCATAGGTAGGGTTGAGCCGATCTTGAGATTTCAAGATCGATTTTAAAATCCGATTTCCGATCATTTTCCAGCCGATCTCGATCCCGATTTCGATCATGAAATTTGCTTGATCGCCAATCGGAATCCGATCTTTTCCGATCTTCAACCCTAGTCAATGCTTCTCTATGGGAAAAGTCACTTTTAGGGTTTAGCCGATCTTTAGATAACCTCCGATCTCGATCCCGCTGGAAAAGATCAGGTTGGAATGCCGATCGCAATCGTGAAATTTACTCGATCGCCGATCAGAATCCGGTCTTTTCCGATCCTGATCGCTCAACCCTACTCATAGGCCATGAGCACTTCTATATACCAAAGATGGTGCTACAATCTATTGATTCATGGGGCGTATTTAGTTCTTTGCACATGGAAAAGCTGTTTGGCTTCATTTTTGTTAAACAGATAATGACACAAAGGGAATTAGTCAATTGTATATACATATATATATATATATATATATATATATATATATTACTATACAGCTATTATGATTTCTCATTGGATGGTTTTAACTGTCTTGTTAGCAATTGATATTGAATAGAGATGAGCGAACACTAAAATGTCCGAGGTTCGAAATCCGATTTGAACAGCCGCACACTGTTCGACTGTTCGAACTGATTTCGAACCCCATTATAGTCTATAGGGGAAATGCTCGTTTCAGGGGTAGGCAACATTCGATCAAATTATACTTACCAAGTCCACGAGTGGTCGGGCTGGATTCTCCTTGAAGTCTTCTCCCGGCGCAGCGTCCCCGCGTCTTCTTCCGGCTGGAATTCATTCTGCCTAGGCATCAGGGCATGCGCGGTCGGCTCTGCCCGGCCCGACGCCTGAGCAGAGCCGACTGCGCATGTGAGGGCATGCCCGCGTATGCGCAGTCGGCTCTGCCTAGGCCGGATGCCTAGGCAGAGTGAATTCTAGCCGGAAGACGCCGCGGGGACGCTGCACGGAGAAGACTTCTAAAGGTAAGAGAAGAACCAGCGTTGATTGGCAGAATGTATAGCATTCTGCCAATCAACGCTGGTTCTGCATCGAACCTTAAACTTCGAACAGCTAGTAGTGTTCTATCGAGTACGAGTATTTTGAATACCGTAGTATTCAATCGAACACCTACTCGATCAAACACTACTTGCTCATCTCTAATATTGAACTCTTTATCTTCTACAAGAAGAAAGGCCAAGAAAATCTTTTGGGAACTTAGAAGTGGCCATGATTGTTAACCCCTTCCCGACATGCGCCGTAATAGTACGGCACATGTCGGGTCTGTAACTATGGCGACCGCCCGGGCTTTAAGCAGTAGACAACCAGCTCTAATGCCTCCGATCGGTCCCCGGACCAATCGAAGGCATTAACCCCTCCGGCGCCGCTGTCAAAGGCGCCGGAGGCGCCATTTTCCCGGCGGCGCATGGGCGCCGCCATTTTGGCCGGGATCACCGGCTCCTGGAGCATGCTCCAGGGCTGACGTCCCGTTGCCATGACAGCCGGGAGCCTTGTACAGGCTCCCAGGCTTGTCTGCAAAGCCTCTCTTTTGCAGGCTGGTCTATGCAGCCTGCAAAAGAAAGGATGCTTTTTTGCAATGCATTGCAATGCATTAGCATTGTAATGCATTGCATTAGTGATCAGACCCCCTGGGGTTCAACACCCCTAGGGGGTCTAATAAATGCAAAAAAATAAAAAATAAAAAAAAAGTAAAAAAAAATATAAAAAAATATAAAAAGAATTAAAAGTTCAAATCACCCCCCTTTCCCTAGAACACATATAAAAGTAGTTAAAAACTGTGAAACATATACTTGTTAGGTATCCCCGCGTCCGAAATCGCCCGCTCTACAAATCTATAAAAATATTTTTCCTGTTCGGTAAACGCCGTAGCGGGAAAAATAGTCGAAAGTGCCAAACTGTCGTTTTTTCACTGTTTTGATTCTGATAAAAATTTGAATAAAAAGTGATCAAAGCAATAACATTTCCCGAAAATGGTAGAACTAAAAAGTACACCCAGCCCCGCAAAAAAAGACGCCCTATGCATCCCCGTACACTTACATATAAAAAAGTTACAGCCGTCGGAATATGGCGACTTTTAGAAAAAAAAATTTTTAACACAGTTTTGGAATTTTTTTTAGGGGTCAAAATGTAAATAAAACTATATAAATTTGGTATCCCTGGAACCATACCGAAACACAGAATACAGAGGACATGTCATTTTGGCTGCACAGTGAACGCCGTAAAACCAAAGCCCGTAAGAAAGTCGCAGAAATGCATTTTTTTTTCAAATCCACCCCATTCTGAATTTTTTTCCTGCTTCCCAGTACATTATATAGAATAATTAATGGTAGCATCATGAAGAAAAATTTGTCCCGCAAAAATTAAGACCTCATATGGCTCTGGGAGCGGAGAAATAAAAAAGTTATGGGGTTTAGAAGGAGGGGAGTCAAAAACGAAAAACGAAAATCAAAAAATGCCATCGGCGGGAAGGAGTTAAAGATTATATGGACATATTTGATATTATTTCATTTGTGTACCCAGAAGAGAATAAAGAACCTAAAAATGAGACCATTATGGAGTGAGATTGGTGTAAGATGAGAGTGAAGAGAACATCAAGGTCACCACAGCTACTGCTTCATCTGAGGATGTCAAGCACCATGAACTAATAACATCCACATCATACCCTGTACATTACCCTGAGAGATAAGAGCAGGATGAAAGCCCAACTAGAGATCCATAAAGAGGACACAAAACACATCTGTACGGAGGAAAAAGTAGAAAAGGTCCCAAGCTCATGAAACCAAACTATGTAGTAGCACAAGTGTAAGAAATGCCAAAATAGAAGGAAACCTACAAAGGCTCAGCAATGTATGCAGTTAAAGTTGCAATGTATGCAGTTAAAATGTATGGAGTAGGACGATAAAGAAAATAAAGCGATCAGAGGGTGACTTATGCCTTTATTATATTACAGTTATGGGAACTGCTGGTTTGGTTTCACTGGAAAAAAAAATGGAGGGCCCACTACATTTTACTTGTGGCTAATTTGTTGTAGGGATGGGTGAGAGTCTAAGGGTTCAATCACATGGAGGAAAATGGTGAGGAATTTGGTGTGGAATTTCAGCGCTGAAAAAAAGCTCCAGAAAAATGAACCCATTGAAGTCAATGGGAGGCTTTTTTTTCAGCGCTGAAATTCCACACCAAATTCCTCACCATTTTCCTCCGTGTGAATGGACCCTAAGAGGTCTGTACATGTGTTTCACATATATAACCCTGTGAACCCTCCAATTCACAAAGACCCTGTGTACACCCCTCCATGTGGTCATATCACTAATACTATTACATACATATAGAGGGTTCCAACAGGGTAACACGGTGGCTCAGTGATTAGCACTGCAGCCTTGCAGCACTGGAGTCCTAGGTTCGAATCCTGCCAAGGACAACATCTGCAAGGAGTTTGTATGTTCTCCCTGTGTTTGTATGGATTTCCTCCCATACTCCAAAGACATACATATAGCGAAAAATCTAGATTGTGAGCCCTATATTGAGTGGCAGGGTTGTTATAAGACTGCTGTGTTTCATATAGATCAGTGTCATTAACAATATTAGGAATCCCATAAATAAGATTTCTGCAAACTGGTGTCTTGCGTTATATAATTTGATCCAAAAATATATCAACATTCACTCATAGGCATATGTATATATCTCATACAGTTACATTGTGGCCCATTATTGTGGTTTCTCATTGACTACTAGCATAATATTTCTGAATGTAATTGGCAAAAATATAATAATTTATTAGCAAGATGAATTGAGCATCCCACATTTGCACATATCACAAGTGTCTTTTTGCCTCTCCGTTCAGCATACACAATAAAGAGACATTTCGTTTTATTTTATTTGCCAGATAATACCATAGCCTTGGGAATGGAGGCCTTGTGTTGATTCACAATCAGCAGAACAGGTGAAGGATACCTTTTCAGTATGCAGGGATCCTGTAATATAAAGGTCACACCACACAGTTCCTTTGTAAATGTCATCCTCTTATTATGCAAGTGTCTATCATAAGCACATTAACATTTACAGCTTCCCAGATATCAGATAGCAATGCCGACTCTCCAGACTACTTGTATTGTTCCCAATGTCTTTTTATTTGTGTTATTGAGGAACCTAATTTGGAGGGTTTTTCTGTTTATATGGAAAATCGACAGTAGTAAAATGGAGACTTTAACTGAGCTACAATTTTTGTTATATAATATAGACAAGATATTGTAGAGAATCTTATTCTATCTATCTATCTATCTATCTATCTATCTATCTATCTATCATCTATCTATCTATAAAACAGAAAAATAGACAGCACTCCAAAAATGCATTGAAAAAGTGGGGAATTGTATTCACCAAATGTCTACGTAGTATTGTAGCCCATTCTTTGGTGTGTCAGGTGAGTATTAAAAATACACCACATTCATCATCCACCATCATCCACTTTGATAAATCTGATATATTTTCAGACTGCTTGTCTATGTTTACACTGGTCAGCTGGGCCAATAAATGTCTGGCTTTTCAGATTCTAATATAGACTCAAGCTAGGTCCACATCTATGGTGGATTCTCAGTTGAAGACTCCACCTCAGAGATCACCGAAAATTGATGGATAGAAAAATCCAGCATGGTGGACTTAGTCCATGGGGTCTGCGGGTGTCCACTGTTTTAGTGGTCCAGCTCTCAGTTGTTTGGGTCCCATGGCTGACCTGAATGATGGAGAGTCCAGTGAAAGTGTTTTTTTGCAAAAAAAAAATTGGGTATCCAGTCTGATAACGTAAAGCTGAAGTCATCTGGGGTATGCTGATCTGTAGCTGAACTATTTCCAGACATCCACCATTTGTCTGTTTAAAGCTAAGCCCCCACTCTCATCCCACAGCAAAAAAGCACTGTGGGAAAAAAACGTGGCGGAAATTCATTGCAGTTCTTCCCGCAGCACTTTAAACAGAAAGCTTGCAGAGTTTCCCTCCGCGGACTTCCGTACAGGGAATCCACTGCCGTTTCTGTAGATATCTGACATACTTCGATTTCCAAAAACGTGTCGGTTTTGGAAATTGCAGCGTGTTCGCGCTGTGGGTTTTTTCCGCAAAGTGGGCATGGGGTTCGCAAGAATCCCATGCATTTTGCAGTTTATGGAAAACGGCGCAATTTTTTCAGGGGGTGTTTTTGCCACGGGTAAATTGCAGCGTTTCCAGCCCGTGGGGCCCTGGCCTTAAGGCTGGGACACCATGCTGGGAAAATGCAATGTTTTTGAAAATGGCAGCATGTTAATTATACCTACAGAAATGCTGTTGTTTCCTGTATAGGTATAATAGGGTTAGAAAGTCTTCAAAGGATCTATCTATCTATCTATCTATCTATCTATCTATCTATCTGCAGAAGGAATACTATTAGGCCGGGGTCCCATGTGGCATAAATGCTGCGTTTTGATGCAGTGTTTTATAGTCACTGTAGAATGGACTCTAGTGATTCCCATCCCCACCTTGCGGCAAAAATTTGTGTTGCGGTTTTGGAAATCTCAGCATGTCAATTACACTTATGGATAAGCCAGGAGTTTCTCAAACTAATGGAGGCCGGAAGTCTGCACAGGAAACTTCTGTGGAAAACGTTGCGGGAAGAACTACGATGCGTTGCTGCTACAGTTTTTCCCACAGCGCTTTTTTGCTGTGCGATGCTAATTGGGGACTTAGCTTTAAGCAGACAAAATGGTGGATGTCAGGAAACAGAACATACCCCAGATGACTTCAGCTTTATGTTATCAGACTGGATACCCAATGTTCATCATAGATGAAACTTGGCTAGAAATCGTGTTGGGGCAGTTCTTTGAACTTTGATAACATTTAGGCTAAGGCCCCACAGAAAAAAGGGCTGCGAGAAAAACCGCAGTGGCAACACCACAGGCAAAATGTGGCATTTCCATCCTGTGGGCCCCGGCCTTAAAGATACAAATGTCTTATCTCCACCAATTGGAAGATTTACGTGAAATCTTCTTGTCTTATATAGTTACATGGCTAGGAAGAATGCCATCCATTGTGACCAGGGCACATCCTGAACATATGGTATGAAGAGCTCTGCTGACCCTTCGGATTTATTTCATTCTCAATCTTTCTGAAGTCTAACACTAATTATGTTCTTCTGTAAAAGATACAGAAAAGTTAAGCCTCCATTGAAATATGTTACATTTTTCCACCAAACACAATCACACTATAATCCCTACTTGTACGTCAGAGGAATCGGCTTCAAAATGATAGAATCCAGGCTCTTCTCAAAGGAAAAGATTACGCTTCTTAAAGTCAAATATTTAAATCTTATAGGATCATCGTTTTCACAAAAATTTGGGAAAAGTGAACAAAACACACGCAGATAACTTTTTTAAAATTAAAATTGCTACATAATAGTTACAGCTCATGTATCAGCCTATTGTAATTCTATGACTTATAATATATATAATAGTATATGGAGATAAAGAATGTGCTTAATATTTATGTAAGGTAACCCTAATATTCAGTTTAAAATTTCATCACTTTTTATGTGTTTAGATTATTTTCATAAAATTTTTATTGAAGGCCACATGGCATTTTGCCCATTTTGATAATATTTTCTCACTGGGAAGTTGATCATTTGTAGATACAGGGATATCAAACTTTCATATTTTTGTTTCTATGTAATTCTAGCTTTTTAACTTTTTTTTTTTTTTTTTCTAGAACCCTTAAGGTATTATATAGGATTGCCCATATAATATACTACTGTGTTGTAGTAGATAGTGATATTACAGTTCTTCTATTAAATGCTGCCCATGACAGCGTGTAATAGACATACACTGTCTACCAATAAGTATTTGGATACCTGTGGTCCGAGCGGCACGAGAGGCAATTACAGCCTCAACCCTGCAGGCATGCTTTCCACAAGTCCTTGTATGACGGCTAGTGGTATTTTATTCCATTCAACTTGGAGAAGACAGGTAAGTTCTTTCACCGATTTTGGTTGGCTGCTGCACCCCTTATTTCGTCGATCCAACTCTTCCCAGAGGTGCTCAATAGGGTTCAAGTCTGGGCTCTGGGCAGGCCAGTCCAGTCGGTTAACCTGATTGTCACTGTACCAAGCCATGGTAGACCTCGCTACATGACAACTGGTGTTGTCATCCTGGAAGTAACATTGGTCCGACCCATAGAACCGCCATAATGTAGGAAGCACACTGTTATCTAAAATAGTGCAATAGGCGTCGGCGTTGAGTTTACCATGCACTGGGACCAAGGGTTCCACTCCATAACAGGAGAAACACCCCTAGACCATAACCCCACCTCCGCTGAACTTTACTGGGTGTCCAAATACTTATTGGTAGACAGTGTTATTAGTGTTAGGCCTGGGAACTTTCAATAGGCTCCAGATAATACAACAAGTTACTGACACCTTATGATGCTTTGGAGTTTGATTCAATATGGTACCACCCATGCTCAGCTCCTGAAGCTTCTCCATACTCAGCAGCGATGGGCAAGTGCCAAGTGTGGAATATGGAATATTCTCTTTACTATGGATTTTCCACAATCATGACTGGAGTTTTTATCCCAACCGTGACCCAGATTTCTGTGGAGAGGAAGTGGTTGACCTCAGTACAGTAAAGTGTAATTTTTGTGTCTAAGCAATGACCAACATCTTACACCAACATTTACCCAATCTTATCAGGAGTGGTGATAAATACTTCTGAATGTTTCCTAATCAATGTTTTCTCTTGGAGAACATGATATGGTGAATGTATTTTTCTTTATTCTGCCATGTCTACTGTTATGTGCGTCTTGCAGAAGCGATTCAGCTCTCCAATGAACACGGCAAATGTCAAAGTAATCACATAAACAGGGTGTGTCTATCTAACAGCACATCCCAGCCAAGATACACAGAACACGTCAATGAATGCAGGAAGAATAATTTATCATTCATAGGCCTTGTTTAGTCTAACAAATTGTAATATTTTTTTCCTTAAAATTTAATTTTTAAATTCAAGTAGTTCTATCATTATATGTGGACCTGTCAGTAAGCTCATCGATTCCTCTGTAACACTAAGGGTTCATGCACATGGAGTAAAGTGGCGCTGTTTCTGGCATGATAACTCGCGTAAGAATCAGCGCTTAAAAACAGACTCCCATTCACTTCAAAGGGTTCCGTTTTCTGTGCGGTACACATTTAAATCAGTGGGAGGCTTTTTTACCCATTGATTTCAATGTGTTCCACATGTAAAATGGAACCCTTTGAAGTCAATGGGAGTCTGTTCTTCAGTGCAGATTCTAACGCGAGTTATCATACCAGAAACAGCGTAACTTTACTCTGTGTGCATGGACCCTTAGGCTGGGGCCTCGCGGATGTAGACGCCGCGATTTGGCTGTGGCGGAGACGCTGCGGGAAAAATTGCGGCGTTGTACAGTGCTAGCAAAGTGGATGGGATTCATGCGAATCCCACCCCCACTTTGCGGAAGAAATCGCAGCGCAGACACGCTGCGATTTGCAAAGCCGTTGCAGCTTTGCAAATCGCAGCATGTCAATTATATCTACGGAAACGCCGGTGGCTTTCCCATAGATATAATATTAAGAGAAAGTCCGCAGAGGAAAACTCTGTTAACTTTCTCTTAAAAGCGCTGTGGAAAGAACAACAATGAGATCACTCAGCGGTTCATTGCGCAGCGCTTTAGCGCTGCGATTAAGGCCCGTGGGGCCTTAGCCTTAGGGAGGAAAATGGTGAGGAATTTGGTGTGGAATTTCAGCTCTGAAAAAAAAGCCTTCCATTGACTTCAATGGGTTCTTTTTTCTGCGAGTTTTTTGGCGAGGATTTTGACGCTGAATTCTTGCCAAAAAACTCTGTGTGAACTGGCCCTAAGGCCCCATGTAGCAAGCAACAGCTAAAAAAAGGATGCAGAAAAAACTCACTGAAAAAAACATTTTTTTCTGCAGCGTTTTTCATTGCAGTTTTGCTGCGTTTTTCTCTGCATTTTTTCCTCTATTAATTCTTTAGGGAAAACACTTGCATGCTGCGTTTTTCAAGATGTGTGGATGGAATTAGCCAGAATCTCATTGATTATGCTAGTACTGGGTATTATAAAACACAGCCGTTTTTTTTCTGCTGCGTTTCAGCAAGTAAAAAATGCTGCATTTCTACCTAAAATTAATTTCAAACCAGTATAATACCAATGTATTTCTGCATCAATATTACAACTGGAAGTCCTGGCCCAATCTTGAGTTCAAAGAATGACATAATGATAATGCTCACAAGTAGATCCATGGTGCTGTCAGTTTAGGTCATAAGGAGTTGTCCAGGATATACAGAAAAAAAAGGTGAAAAATACCCCCCCTTAACCTGCCCCCACTGCTCCAACGCCCCCTGCCATTGTCTGGTCCAGTGGCACCCTGGTGCTTCCTTTGGCAGAAGTTCTCACCTCATGTGACTGCTGAGGCCAATCAGTGGCCTTAGTGACCTAAGGAAAGGAACCAGGACGTCATTCCCATACGTCACCCGTGAAGTGCCATGTCCTTTCCTTACACCACTGATTGGCCTCAGCAGTTACGTATGTTGAGGACTTCCACTACAAGAAGACCAAGGTAGAAGCAAGAGAAACTGGATCACCAGGGTCCATTATATACTTATTTTCCATTGATTGCAAAAAAAAGGAAAAATTACAAATTTCAAATCAGCCTTTGTAATAAAAAATATTGTGACACCAGGTCAATTCAGCCTCACATACACACAACTAATATATCAGAATATAAAAATATTGTAATGCCAGGTAAAATTATCATCAAATAAGCACAACTAAAGATATCATAAAACGTATTAGTTACATTTACAGAGCCTGAACGCACCTTCGGAAGATTACACTCTCCTTATCTCTGGAACTGGAAATGTGTCCTACACCTTACTCTATCAGTGGAACACAGGCAGAAAATACTCCTGGCATAGTCGGTAACTCTTATCAAGAGGTTAATTACACACTGCAGACTAGGAGGTATAGAGGTCCACATGTATTGCATAAAATGTTCCCTGATACAGCCCCTTTTGCTTGTGCTGTAGACTAGAGGAGGGTATGCACTTCCTCCACACCTTCTGGAGCTGCTCCAAGCTGAGACTGTTTTTGGGCAGGGGTGCAGGAGATCATCTATGAAATGACCGACTGGTCTGTAGGTGACAACCCGGGCAGGATCTTTCTACACCTTCATGTTGAATGCAGCGAAAGCCTGCATTATGGCTTGTTGGAGATCCCAAGCCACCAGCAATACACCAGTGGTTGGAATAAGTGAACAAGGAGAGTCTCCTTGGTATCCTTGGTTCGTCTTCTCGGTGTCGCAGAGATACCTGGCAGTTCTGGACTCAGCACCTCACCCCCTGAGGGCCCTGGATGAGTAGGATTGTGGGCAGAGTGAGACACATAACCTCCCCTCATTTTTCTTACTTCTGTTATGTAGTCTGTGTTGTCCTTCTCCCCTCCCCCTTTTTTCTTTCTTCTTTCTTCTCTCCTTCCAATCCCATACACCCGTATCCCAGTGACTCCCCCTAGACTCTTATCCTCCAAGTATATAGTTTAAACCTGTGTTCCTCATGACATAGCTCACCATGGACTGACTGTTTTTGCAGGTTATCACTCAACAGGTTGTGAAAACTAAGGAAGCTGGTTACTGTTGAAGAATGGAACATATCAGAATGTAACATAAGTCTCCTATTGTCCAGGGGCATAACTACCGGGATAGCAGCAGTAGCAGCTGCCACAGGGCCCGGGACATTAGGGGCCCAGCGACAGCCGCTACTGGTGCGTTTTTTGTTATTTTTTAATAGGCCGTTACCGGCTGGAGTAATGGGTCCTATTTACTTACCAATCTTGGCAGGGGCCAGGAACAATAAGTGACGCCGTGGGACCCACAAGCACTATTGTTATACTCGGGGGTCTTTTCAGACTTCCAAGTATAATGATTGGAGGCCCCGGAGAGGTAAGGGAACATAAAAAAACAGTGTTACTTACCTCTTTGGGCAGGTTTCGGGCCTACTTGTGTGACGTCCCTGATGTCACATGACCGGGGTGATTGAAGATGGCTGGCACCACTGAGGAGCGGTAAGTAACAATATTTTTTATGTTGTTTCCCCCCCCCCTCCCTCGGTCTCTGATTATTATACTCTGGGGTCTGAAAAGACTCTAGAGTATAATAATTGTTCATGGGTGTCCACAGTGGGGCATAATACTGCATGCAGGGGCCAATATGTGTCATAATACTGTGTGCAGGGGCCACCATGGGGCACGATAGTGTGTGCAGGGACCACTATGGGGCATAATGGTGTGTGCAGGAATGTGGGGAGAGGGGGGTTGGTCAGTCAGGGTCTTCAGCGTCGGTCGGGGGGCTCATGTCAAAAGTTCGCCACAGGGACCCACCATTCCTAATTACCCCACTGCTATTGTCACTCCACCCCACTCCAAGTTGATTTGAGGTAATGGACATAGAGAAGAGCAGTCCTAGCCTTTGCCCTCCTGTTTTTTTCCCTCTCAGTCTCTTCTTAAATTTTCTATGTTAAAAACTAATAAAAAAAATATAATAAAAAAATAAAATAAAAAATAAATAAATAGCAGATCCTAACTTTACCAGGATTCGAAATGCTAAACTTAGATAATGTATGGAGTGACTTTGTAAATGCTCTGCTCTTCTGAACATGTGCTGAACTGAATTACATCATGTCTATCTCCCCATAGTCAATGGTCCATTCAAAGATCTTTGGTTACCTTCCGAGTTCCCACAATGCAATGCATCGTTTGTATAAGAAATAATTCTATTTGAAATGTTGCATGATATTTATGTCTTGATATATATATATATATATATATATATATATATATATATATATATATATATATATATATATATATTTTATTTTTTTTTATTTATTTTTTTTTTTTTGTGTGACCATTCAATATTTATAACATGTTTACTTTTTCAGACAGAGGAGTATTTTTTTTTTTAAAGAACATTTTTAGTTTTCATCAGTTTTTGAATGGATAGAACAACCAATTTTTTGAAGATGGCAATCTTGTGCAGTGTATTTTTTTTTTCTTTATGACATAGTAAAACCTTATTTAAGGAAATAAGATATTTTATTTCTGGATGTGGATTCTAGGATTGCTTCAAACATTTCTACAGTCGATTTAAAAAAAAATTAAAATATTGCCCATGGGGGAAAAAAATAACTTTTCTTACTTGGGTATTTTTTTTTTGTACACGTGTGAATTGAAGCATGTAGCATGACATTGGTGATACTATGCAGGAACTACATCCCAACGGTGTCGTGAATGTAGGAAGGAGTTAAGTCAATTTTTTTTTTTTTTTACAGAAAATTAGAAATCCAAGTTCCCACTTTGCATACTGAGAACTAAGTTTCATTCTGTACTCTTCAGTCTGGGGGTAAACACTAAATTATGACAAACATCCCCACTGCTGGCATTTTCAAGTCATTGCCTTTCTTCCATGTAATGGAGCAGCTGGGTGAGCAGGTCCAAAATAGAACTTCTGGGAAAAACTTTTATGTAACAATACGGAATGACGGATTAAGTTCAGTGTAAGTCCAGAACAAATATTATACAATTTTGAAGGGAAGCTGTCACCAGGTTGCCCCTTTAAGAAGAACATCTGTTAGATGATATTTTTCTGAAGCCCATTTAACCCTTAATGATGCCTATATGAGAAGGTCACTAAAAGGGTTTTCCAGGCAGAAAATTAATTTTCAAAAAATGTTTGTCAGTACTATCACCAGGTTAATAAGGGCACGTAAATATCTTTAGCAGTGTTTTGAGTGATTTCTGGGTCCCCTGTGAGCTCCTGGCATCCTCTGCATTTGTTTATATCTGCATCTTCCTGTTGTGTGCTTTTACTACAACTTCCATGATTCCTTGGGCTGCAACCAGAGCTGACTCCCTCCCTCCCCCTCCCTTTCTCACTGACTCCCCCTCTGTTTCCCAAGCCAACCTCCCACTGTAAAGCGCATGTTGGCATTCCATCTGTATTATGGATGTGTCGGTGGCACACGTGACAAAGAGAAGGTTGCATTTACTAGTGACGTCCTGGGTCCAGACCGTAAGAAAGGTCAGGTAAGTAAAATTGGGTGGGCGCTTTTAGAAGTAGGGCCGGAGCCTCCACAACGCTGTGTGTATGCTGCCAGTCCTCTCCTTGTGACTGCTCCCGACCCTTTACTTCTGGGTCTCGGGCATTGGGCTGGAACCTCAGTGGTGGTATACGGGGGTTGCCGGTCCACCTCCTGAGCCAGATATTGAACTTCCGGCTCTGGGAGACAGGCGACTGGCCGGGGCCTATTTAAGATGAGCTCTGGCTTGCCGCTGGCTATACACTTTCTGCTGGAAGTTAGCTCTCCTGTGCTTGTATTCTGTTGTCTCTGTTTTTGACCTCCTGATTTGCCTTCTGACTCTTCTCTTACCTCCTGATTGTGTACCCTGCTTTCTCCGGTTGATGACCCCAGCTTGCCTTTAGACTTCTGCTTCTTGAACCTGAATTTGTACTGCTCTGCTCTCCTGTTACCAACCCAGCCTGTGCGACTTCCCTTCTGGACTTTCCTCTGTATTGCGCTGACCTCACGTATATGAACTGGATTGGACGACTAAGCTTTGGTGCTTCTGACTACCGCCAACCGCTACATCCTGGCCTATCGGATCCTCTCTACTCCAAGGACCTGTTGGTGAATAATCCTAGTTTCTGTTTTTACTGTGATGTGTGGTGTGCTGTGATTTTTCGGGCTTGTACTGCCTGATTCAGCAGTAGCTTTCAAGTCTATCCCCACCATCAGGGGCTCTGGTAAACATCTCTGCGGGGTTAGAGTTGGTGCGGCTCTGGATTAGCTGGACGCTCAGCGCTGTGTTAGCCATTTTGATCAGTGTTTCTGATCCTGGTATTCACCATTTGCCAGTCACGCTGCAAACAAAGAAGTGGGTGGTATCCTCTCTGTGGACATTGTGGGGCCGAAAATATATTTCCCACAACGTCAGCAGAACTAGTAAGTGTGAGCCAGGATTGGTCACGTCACCAGTTGTAAAAACAGGAGACTGTAGCAAGATAGAAAATGCAAGTACACAAATTTGGATGAGGGCCATGGGGAAACACATACTGAAATGCAAGTTTTTCGTAGACAACCATTTTAAATTGCCTTATTCCAGAGAGCAATGTTTTGCATTCCAGAAAAAAATCCCTAGTGAAAAATTCTGTGGAAAAAAATTATATGAGTTTCCCCTTTTTTTTGATAGGCATCGTTTTTTAGCTGCGAGTCGCTACATGGGACCTTAACCTAATGTGGGCTTGTTTTAGAAATGACTTTGAGTCGCCATATTCTGACACACATAACTTTTTTATATTTCTGTGTATGGATCTGTATAAGGGGGCATTCACACGGAGTAACGCCGGGCGTGTATCACAGCCATACACGCCGGCGTTACGGCAGACTGCCGAACACTTCCCATTCACTTCAATGGGAGCGCTCGTAAACGCCGCTGTTATGAGCGCTCCCATTGAAGTGAATGGGAAGTGTTCGGCAGTCTGCCGTAACGCCGGCGTGTACGGCTGTGATACACGCCCGGCGTTACTCCGTGTGAATGCCCCCTAAGGTGTTTTTTTTATTGGGATGTTATAGTTTTTAATACCCATTTGGGGGTTGTCTGACATTTTGAGCTAGAATAATCGTAGGTATCACGCAGTATGAGAAAGTTGGTTCATAACAAGAGAAATATCCAACTTATGCTCTCTTCTAATGATTTTCAATCTTTGTCTCCATAATAGGATCAGGACAACAAACATAATGGCAGTTTCAGATTTGATCCTCATAAACATCAACAGTACCTGATGGATCCCACAGGGGGGTCTACTGGTTTTCTGTTACAGGACTCAACATTTTACTGGACAAAATAGTGCAGCATGTCATGCTTTACTGTCCACATTTTTTTCCCCCTAAATGTAGGTGGTGAGCCCCTTATGGGGCTTACCATCTACATTTTTCCCTATCAGTATGTCTTTGGAGTATGGAAGGAAGTGCACACAAACAAGGGGAGAGCATACAAACTCCTTGCAAATGTTGTCCTTGGCAGGATTTGAACCCAGGACTTCAGTGCTGCAAGGGTACAGTGTTAACCACTGAGCCAACGTTTTGCCCCTGTCCTCCTTTTTGTGATGGCCTCAGCATCACAGCCCCTAATGCAAATATGTCTTACTCGCAGGAATTTTTCTTCTGTTCAAAAAGTAAACCAACAAGATGGAAGAAAAGAACAATGAACTTTACAAGTGGAAACATGAACTTATCCTTAGAGCCAGATATTTTCATATGCAAATGGTTAAATACAATACTGTATCCTTGCCAGCCCTGCTAACAATTTGGAAATTCATAGTTACAATGTAAGAAACAACACCCAAGTTTCAAAAGCGATTCCTCTATTCCTATCCACAGGTCACACTCTTGTATTTGACCATAAACTACACTTTAATCATTCGTTCTGCTCTGCCGCCAATACTTTTTACTTCCACGCCAATGGGTGGAGTATTATCACATCTGTTTTTATTAAAGTTACCATGTGATTCTCATAAACAGAAAATAACACCGCATTTTCCTTTTGAATCAAATCTACCACTAAGCAAAGCAGAATGATGTGCCTTGTATACCAGCACACCAAACTAGGACATAATTGTATCTAATCGCAAACTAATCTCCGAGCTGTCCGGGTGTACGTGGAAAGGTCGGGACGGGTGCCAGAAATACCAAAACATCTGCTTGTTTTGAGCTCTTGAAGTTCAGGGGACAAGTTGCTGGTAATCCACTGCTGATCGGGATTAAGGAGCCGAGATAAAAACAGATTCCACAATCATTAACATCAAATTCTGTTTTTCATTGTATAGCGCTTTAGTATGATTTAATGCATCGACATGTCGGTAATATCCACTGTTAATACAGTGTAAAAAAACAGATAAAAATACACTAGGGCATGATGCAGAATTACAAGTTACTTAGTGTTACTTAGTGTATAGGGAAAGCAATAGAACTGAGCAGAAATATAAAGCAAAAGAAGTAATAGTCAACCCAGTAATCTGACATCAAAAAAGAATAACCTATACACCCCAAATGTCTGAGAGCCCGTGCACAGGATGTAACGCGACGTTGATTTTGACTTCAATGGGTTTAACGCATGTAACACATTGAAATCAATGGGTTAAAAGCCTCCCATTGACTTCAATGTGTAGCGCGCGTTAAACGGAACCCATTGAAGTCAATGGGATTCTGTTTTGAAACGCTGATTATGACACGAGTTCAACGCCATGTTACATTGTGTGCATGGGCCCTAAAACAGGGGAAGACAGACAATTGAGACCACAATGACTCAAGACCACAGCACTGGGTGTTTACATACTCCAGAATTGTGAGAGTGCTTGTCTTGCATCTTCATGCTCTGGGTTATGTATGTGTATGTTATTCATTTTCTATATAGAGTAATAATAATTTAGTAACACTAGTTGTATTATATAATACATTTCTATGGCAGTATTACCTGTAAGTACAGGTTTGTAGACAGACAGAGGTTTAGTTATCACGATTTGTGCATCAGAAAGATGGCGTAGTCTAAGGCCCCACGGGATGTCCTGCAGAAATAAAGCACTGCGGGAAAAAACACGGCGGCAACACATCTGGGTTCTTTCCTCAGCACTTTAGACAGAAAGTTCATAGAGTTTTCCTCTGCAGACTTTCTGTTACAATTATATCTATGGGGAAATTGGCAGTATTTCCGTAGATATAATTCACATGCTTCAATTTCCAAAACCACTGGTTTTGGAAATTGCAGTGTGTCTGCACTATGGTTTTTGCTGCAAAGTGAGCATGGGATTCGCTAGAATCCCATCCACTTTGGCATTACAGTAAAATGCCGCGATTTTACCCGCCGCGTTTCCACCACGGCAAATCACAGAGTTTCCGTCCCGTGGGGCCCGATGTTGCAGGATGTATCGGAACCGAACACAGTGAAAATGCATTGCGTTTTTACTTGCAGAGTTTTTTCATTGCATTTTTGCTGCATTTTTTCTTCCCTTTGTTAAACTTATAGGGAAAAAGCAAATGTTTCTGCACGTAAATTTGACATGCTGTGTTTTTCCAAAAAGTGTGTTTATGAAAATGCATTTTTTCTATAGTGTTTTTTTTCCTCCCAAATGTGTGGATGCAATTAGCCAGAGTGTCATTCACTTGGACGATACTGTAAAAAGCTGCTTTTTTTCTGCCATATGGGGCCTTAGCTGTACAAGCCATGAAAAAGTAAACATTTTTTGCACAAATCTGAATTCTTTCACAAAAATTGTGATTTTTGTTTTTGTATGCACACTATATGACAGCTTCTGAAAGGAAGCATGAAGGGGTTTAGTGGGGCCAAGGTCACTAGCACAGTCAAGTAGTTAGCCTAAATTTCTCTTTAGGCGCAAGGACTTCAGACGATGCAATTTATTACAAGACATGAAACTCCTCATAAATTATCTACAAGCTCTGGCGGGGCCGGGATAATGAAGATTAGCCTGGAAACTGCCGGCCTTAATAAATCAGCCCTATAATGCTAACATAACTGTACACATAACTGTAAATGGATAGTACTATCTGAAGAACATACAGTGTCATTGACTCTCATAGTGGATGCAGTCATACACGTATGTACTATACAAATAGCCGATTGTTTCTCAGCAGTCAAACCTACAGATCTGGCAGTGTTGGACGCTCATGTTTTCTGTAGTCTTCATTAGGATATAGAGAGGAATTCATGACAGCTAGTTTGAGTAATTGATTGGTTTTCTATACTAACATTGTATAGTATGACATAGATGTCATGGCGTAGACCTGTAAATTTATGAAAAGTAAGAATAAAGTATATGTTGTATGTCTGCATCGTACATCCCCCCCAAAAAGTTACTAAATAAATAAACACACAATAAAAAACCTAAACCTTCTATAAATAAACGCTAAGATCAAGATAATTTATGAATATATATATATATATATATATATATATTTATATATACAGTGGGGCAAAAAAGTATTTAGTCAGTCACCAATAGTGCAAGTTCCACCACTTAAAAAGATGAGAGGCGCCTGTAATTTACATCATAGGTAGACCTCAACTATGAGAGACAAAATGAGAAAACAAATCCAGAAAATCACATTGTCTGATTTTGTAAGAATTTATTTGCAGATTATGGTGGAAAATAAGTATTTGGTCAGTAACAAAATGTCATCTCAATACTTTGTTATATATCCTTTGTTGGCAATGACAGAGGTCAGACGTTTTCTGTAAGTCTTCACAAGGTTGGCACACACTGTTGTTGGTATGTTGGCCCATTCCTCCATGCAGATCTCCTCTAGAGCAGTGATGTTTTGGGGCTGTCGCTTGGCAACACGGACTTTCAACTCCCTCCAAAGGTTTTCTATAGGGTTGAGATCTGGAGACTGGCTAGGCCACTCCAGGACCTTGAAATGCTTCTTACAAAGCCACTCCTTCGTTGCCCTGGCGGTGTGCTTTGGATCATTGTCATGTTGAAAGACCCAGCCACGTTTCATCTTCAATGCCCTTGCTGATGGAATGAGGTTTGCACTCAAAATCTCACGATACATGCCCCCATTCATTCTTTCATGTACCCGGATCAGTCGTCCTGGCCCCTTTTCAGAGAAACAGCCCCAAAGCATGATGTTTCCACCCCCATGCTTTACAGTAGGTATGGTGTTTGATGGATGCAACTCGGTATTCTTTTTCCTCCAAACACGTAAAGTTGTGTTTCTACCAAACAGTTCCAGTTTGGTTTCATCAGACCATAGGACATTCTCCCAATACTCTTCTGGATCATCCAAATGCTCTCTAGCAAACTTCAGACGGGCCCGGACATGTACTGGCTTAAGCAGTGGGACACGTCTGGCACTGCAGGATCTGAGTTCCTGGTGGCGTAGTGTGTTACTGATGGTAGGCTTTGTTACATTGGTCCCAGCTCTCTGCAGTTCATTCACTAGGTCCCCCCGCGTGGTTCTGGGATTTTTGCTCACCGTTCTTGTGATCATTTTTACCCCACGGGGTGAGATTTTGCGTGGAGCCCCAGATCGAGGGAGATTATCAGTGGTCTTGTATGTCTTCCATTTTCTAATTATTGCTCCCACAGTTGATTTCTTCAATCCAAGCTGGTTGCCTATTGCAGATTCAGTCTTCCCAGCCTGGTGCAGGGCTAAAATCTTGTTTCTGGTGTCCTTTGACAGCTCTTTGGTCTTCACCATAGTGGAGTTTGGAGTCTGACTGTTTGAGGGTGTGCACAGGTGTCTTTTTATACTGATAACAAGTTTAAACAGGTGCCATTACTACAGGTAATGAGTGGAGGAAAGAGGAGACTCTTAAAGAAGAAGTTACAGGTCTGTGAGAGCCAGAAATCTAGATTGTTTGTAGGTGACCAAATACTTATTTTCCACCATAATTTGAAAAAAAATTCTTACAAAATCAGACAATGTGATTTTCTGGATTTTTCTCATTTTGTCTCTCATAGTTGAGGTCTACCTATGATGTAAATTACAGACGCCTCTCATCTTTTTAAGTGGTGGAACTTGCACTATTGGTGACTGACTAAATACTTTTTTGCCCCACTGTATATATATATTATCACCTGCATTATAATATTTCATGCTGTTATTAAAATGCATTACTGCCCAAAAAAATACAATACTCTGTACATCAAAGCATATGTGTACCAGAGAAGTTTTGGAAGCCATAGAGAGCACATCAGGGTCAGAAATAGTTGTGCAACATCAGTATGGTGAGACGAATTTAGCGTGCGTAGCATATGTTCAGCATGTGAGTAGCGTGTGCCGCACGTGTTCAGTACATGACTGGTGTGCGTGTGGCTGTGTCCACTGCATGTAATATGTGTGGGGCATCCTAAGTGTATCCATGGTGTGAGTGATCCATGCAAAATATGTATGGCATCCTAACTGTACAGTATGCATCCAGTGTGGAAATGGTGCTTGTGTCGTCTGTGAGTGGTGCATGAAACGTGTGCTGATTGTGAACATGCATCAAGTATCCTCTATGACTAGTGCATGTATACAACCTATGGGTATGGAATGTGCGCATATGTCCAGTGTTTGTAAGTTGAATGCATGTAATTTGCAGCATTCATATTTTTTTTATCATTATAATTTATCAAAAATGTAATATTTTTGTGCTTTTTTTTTATTGATGTTGAAGGCAAACATATTTCTTGCAAAGAGATCCTTTGCTGTCACTGTCTTCCAGTGTATGCAACCTTCTTCTTAATATTATGGCTCACAGTGACTAATAGGCAATATAAACTTGTCTATTTGTAGTCAGAAATCTGCCAGATTTATCACAGTGGCTGAAGCTGGATGATAAATGTCTTTGTGTATACCTCCTTTTAGTGAGCTTACTAAAATTTGGGTGCAAATCGGTGCCTTTAAAGCGAACCTTTCACCAATTTGGGCACAGGCAGTTCTATATACTGTTGGAAAGCTGACAGTACGCTGAATTCAGCGCACTGTCGGCTTTTCCGATCTGTGCCCCGGGTAAAGAGCTTTCGGTCTCGGTACCGTAGCTCTTTACAGTCAGAAGGGCGTTCCTGGCAGTCAGTCAGGTACATCCTTCTTCACAGCAGCGCCTATCGCGCTGTACAGTGTGAGCGGGGAGGAACGCCCCCCTCCCCGCTCACACTGTGAGCCTGTGCCCAAATCAGTGAAAGGTCCTCTTTAAGCCATACCCCTTTTCCCACAAACCGCTCCCTTTTTACATGATGATATGGCCCCATTAGAGTATAGAGCATATACAGTATAACACCAACCACAATCACTCACAACTACCCCATTAATGTAACCTGTCACGTGGCTCAAAACTATTGCACAGTATAGCTGTTTTATTACAATATGAATAATGTCTGTGCTATGCAAATAATATAAAGCCACTATATTAACAGCATAATACACTGCGCTAGTCAGCGTTACATTTACTATATGTGTATTTATGTTCACTTAGATTTCTTTGTAAGTGTCTGCAATCTCAATGCCAATGCAAAGCACTGAAGTCAAGGCTACAAGTCTCCTGTAATGTGTGTAGGCAGTGTCTCCCTGCAGGGAAAAGCATGACATCATTGAACTTACGTTGTTATACAAAAGTCTACTCCTACATCAGGATACAGAAGATCTAAAGCCTGGTTCACATCTGCGTTTGGTATTCCTCTTAGGGAGTCCGCTTGGACACCCAAACGGAATATTGAATGCATTAAAAAGTGGTGAGCAATGAAAGCACATGGACCCCATAGATTATAATGTCTTTTCTGCACGAATCATGCGGAGAGAAAAGTACTGCAAAAACTACTTTCCTCTCTGCATGGCTCATGCAGACACCGCACGGAAAACACACGGACCCCATTATAGTCTATGGGGTCGGTGTGGTTTCATTGCTCACCACTTTTTATTGCATTTGATATACTGTTTGGGGGTCCCCAAGTGGATTCCCCGAACCAAACACCGAACGCAGATGTGAATCAGGCTTTACTTATATAATAGCAATAACTCTGTGTTTATTTAGGTTAAGAGATAATCACTAAAATTTAACAGTCCTTATGGATTTGTGTTTTATTTTGTTACAACAGCTAATTAGTCAGTGACAAATAATTAACAAAATAACAAAGTTTACACAACAGAACATTTCCCAGTATTGCAAAGTGTCCCATAACCCACATTACTAGACGGTCATGGCTCTCTAGGTATGAACATGTGCTCATTGGTAAGCCAATAACTCTATTATCTCTAAACCCTTGGCTGTGCACCTGCTTAGCCCTATGAGACACCCTTGAGACACTGCAAAGCTCTACTCAAAAAGACTTTATAAACGTTCCAAACAACGTCTGATTTTCTGGCAGCATTTGTGTCTTTAATAAATATTGAAATATACCTTATTAACAAATTTAATTGACGCTGGAGATGGGTGGGTGGGGGGTGGGGTGTTCAGGATAAACACTCATAACATGGGCATTATAAAACCTAGAACAGGGATTATAATATCATTAATAAGTAGATAGGAATATGTACTGTTATGAAGATATCTAAGCTGCGGGGTATATCAAGCATCAGTCCATATAGTAGGTCAATTTTTGGCCAATTTCCCGTTATCGCCAGACTATATGCACTTATAGGCCATACTGTATGGACAACGAAGAGGAAGGGGTTTCTCACCTGCTGCTCCAACTCTGCGGGACTGAGGTTGTCCAAGTATTTCATGGCTGGCCATCATACAGTATATCAAACACTATCTGTTGGAATAATCTAATAGGTAGTGGACT
>NW_027440043.1:0-28502 GCF_031893055.1 Leptodactylus fuscus
CTTTCCCATGGCTGCGACCTTCTCAGCCCGAGCTACACTCAAGAGTACACGATCAATGAAACCGTATGGGGAAAATCAAACTCCGACATGGTACAAGTTGCAAGATCACCCAGCTAGCCTATGATGGGCTGTCACTAGATACGCTTAACTGTCAACTTTCCCATGGCTGCGACCTTCTCAGCCCGAGCTACACTCAAGAGTACACGATCAATGAAACCCTATGGGGAAAATCAAACTCCGACATGGTACAAGTTGCAAGATCACCCAGCTAGCCTATGATGGGCTGTCACTAGATAGGCTTAACTGTCAACTTTCCCATGGCTGCGACCTTCTCAGCCCGAGCTACACTCAAGAGTACACGATCAATGAAACCGTATGGGGAAAATCAAACTCCGACATGGTACAAGTTGCAAGATCACCCAGCTAGCCTATGATGGGCTGTCACTAGATAGGCTTAACTGTCAACTTTCCCATGGCTGCGTCATTCTCAGCCCGATCTACACTCAAGAGTACACGATCAATGAAGCGCTAAGGGGAAAGTAGAAATCCTGCTTGATACAAGTTGCAGAGTAAGCGATCAATGAAACCCTATGGTGAAAATCAAACTCCGGCATGATACAAGTTACAAGATCACCCAGCTAGCCTATGATGGGTTGTCACTAGATAGGCTTAACTGTCAACTTTCCCATGGCTGCGACCTTCTCAGCCCGAGCTACACTCAAGAGTACACGATCAATGAAACCCTATGGGGAAAATCAAACTCCGACATGGTACAAGTTGCAAGCTCACCCAGCTAGCCTATGATGGGCTGTCACTAGATAGGCTTAACTGTCAACTTTCCCATGGCTGCGTCATTCTCAGCCCGAGCTACACTCAAGAGTACACGATCAATGAAGCGCTAAGGGGAAAGTAGAAATCCTGCTTCATACAAGTTGCCGAGTAAGCGATCAATGAAACCCTATGGTGAAAATCAAACTCCGGCATGATACAAGTTACAAGATCACCCAGCTAGCCTATGATGGGTTGTCACTAGATAGGCTTAACTGTCAACTTTCCCATGGCTGCGACCTTCTCAGCCCGAGCTACACTCAAGAGTACACGATCAATGAAACCCTATGGGGAAAATCAAACTCCGACATGGTACAAGTTGCAAGCTCACCCAGCTAGCCTATGATGGGCTGTCACTAGATAGGCTTAACTGTCAACTTTCCCATGGCTGCGTCATTCTCAGCCCGAGCTACATTCAAGAGTACACGATCAATGAAGCGCTAAGGGGAAAGTAGAAATCCTGCTTCATACAAGTTGCCGAGTAAGCGATCAATGAAACCCTATGGTGAAAATCAAACTCCGGCATGATAAAAGTTGCAAGATCACCCAGCTAGCCTATGATGGGTTGTCACTAGATAGGCTTAACTGTCAACTTTCCCATGGCTGCGACCTTCTCAGCCCGAGCTACACTCAAGAGTACACGATCAATGAAACCCTATGGGGAAAATCAAACTCCGACATGGTACAAGTTGCAAGCTCACCCAGCTAGCCTATGATGGGCTGTCACTAGATAGGCTTAACTGTCAACTTTCCCATGGCTGCGTCATTCTCAGCCCGAGCTACACTCAAGAGTACACGATCAATGAAGCGCTAAGGGGAAAGTAGAAATCCTGCTTCATACAAGTTGCCGAGTAAGCGATCAATGAAACCCTATGGTGAAAATCAAACTCCGGCATGATACAAGTTACAAGATCACCCAGCTAGCCTATGATGGGTTGTCACTAGATAGGCTTAACTGTCAACTTTCCCATGGCTGCGACCTTCTCAGCCCGAGCTACACTCAAGAGTACACGATCAATGAAACCGTATGGGGAAAATCAAACTCCGACATGGTACAAGTTGCAAGATCACCCAGCTAGCCTATGATGGGCTGTCACTAGATAGGTTTAACTGTCAACTTTCCCATGGTTGCGTCATTCTCAGCCCGATCTACACTCAAGAGTACACGATCAATGAAGCGCTAAGGGGAAAGTAGAAATCCTGCTTGATACAAGTTGCCGAGTAAGCGATCAATGAAACCCTATGGTGAAAATCAAACTCCGGCATGATACAAGTTACAAGATCACCCAGCTAGCCTATGATGGGTTGTCACTAGATAGGCTTAACTGTCAACTTTCCCATGGCTGCGACCTTCTCAGCCCGAGCTACACTCAAGAGTACACGATCAATGAAACCCTATGGGGAAAATCAAACTCCGACATGGTACAAGTTGCAAGCTCACCCAGCTAGCCTATGATGGGCTGTCACTAGATAGGCTTAACTGTCAACTTTCCCATGGCTGCGTCATTCTCAGCCCGAGCTACACTCAAGAGTACACGATCAATGAAGCGCTAAGGGGAAAGTAGAAATCCTGCTTGATACAAGTTGCCGAGTAAGCGATCAATGAAACCCTATGGTGAAAATCAAACTCCGGCATGATACAAGTTACAAGATCACCCAGCTAGCCTATGATGGGTTGTCACTAGATAGGCTTAACTGTCAACTTTCCCATGGCTGCGACCTTCTCAGCCCGAGCTACACTCAAGAGTACACGATCAATGAAACCCTATGGGGAAAATCAAACTCCGACATGGTACAAGTTGCAAGCTCACCCAGCTAGCCTATGATGGGCTGTCACTAGATAGGCTTAACTGTCAACTTTCCCATGGCTGCGTCATTCTCAGCCCGAGCTACACTCAAGAGTACACGATCAATGAAGCGCTAAGGGGAAAGTAGAAATCCTGCTTGATACAAGTTGCCGAGTAAGCGATCAATGAAACCCTATGGTGAAAATCAAACTCCGGCATGATACAAGTTACAGGATCACCCAGCTAGCCTATGATGGGTTGTCACTAGATAGGCTTAACTGTCAACTTTCCCATGGCTGCGACCTTCTCAGCCCGAGCTACACTCAAGAGTACACGATCAATGAAACCCTATGGGGAAAATCAAACTCCGACATGGTACAAGTTGCAAGCTCACCCAGCTAGCCTATGATGGGCTGTCACTAGATAGGCTTAACTGTCAACTTTCCCATGGCTGCGTCATTCTCAGCCCGAGCTACACTCAAGAGTACACGATCAATGAAGCGCTAAGGGGAAAGTAGAAATCCTGCTTCATACAAGTTGCCGAGTAAGCGATCAATGAAACCCTATGGTGAAAATCAAACTCCGGCATGATAAAAGTAGCAAGATCACCCAGCTAGCCTATGATGGGTTGTCACTAGATAGGCTTAACTGTCAACTTTCCCATGGCTGCGACCTTCTCAGCTCGAGCTACACTCAAGAGTACACGATCAATGAAACCCTATGGGGAAAATCAAACTCCGACATGGTACAAGTTACAAGATCACCCAGCTAGCCTATGATGGGTTGTCACTAGATAGGCTTAACTGTCAACTTTCCCATGGCTGCGACCTTCTCAGCCCGAGCTACACTCAAGAGTACACGATCAATGAAACCCTATGGGGAAAATCAAACTCCGACATGGTACAAGTTGCAAGCTCACCCAGCTAGCCTATGATGGGCTGTCACTAGATAGGCTTAACTGTCAACTTTCCCATGGCTGCGTCATTCTCAGCCCGAGCTACACTCAAGAGTACACGATCAATGAAGCGCTAAGGGGAAAGTAGAAATCTTGCTTCATACAAGTTGCCGAGTAAGCGATCAATGAAACCCTATGGTGAAAATCAAACTCCGGCATGATACAAGTTACAGGATCACCCAGCTAGCCTATGATGGGTTGTCACTAGATAGGCTTAACTGTCAACTTTCCCATGGCTGCGACCTTCTCAGCCCGAGCTACACTCAAGAGTACACGATCAATGAAACCCTATGGGGAAAATCAAACTCCGACATGGTACAAGTTGCAAGATCACCCAGCTAGCCTATGATGGGCTGTCACTAGATAGGCTTAACTGTCAACTTTCCCATGGCTGCGACCTTCTCAGCCCGAGCTACACTCAAGAGTACACGATCAATGAAACCGTATGGGGAAAATCAAACTCCGACATGGTACAAGTTGCAAGATCACCCAGCTAGCCTATGATGGGCTGTCACTAGATAGGCTTAACTGTCAACTTTCCCATGGCTGCGTCATTCTCAGCCCGATCTACACTCAAGAGTACACGATCAATGAAGCGCTAAGGGGAAAGTAGAAATCCTGCTTGATACAAGTTGCAGAGTAAGCGATCAATGAAACCCTATGGTGAAAATCAAACTCCGGCATGATACAAGTTACAAGATCACCCAGCTAGCCTATGATGGGTTGTCACTAGATAGGCTTAACTGTCAACTTTCCCATGGCTGCGACCTTCTCAGCCCGAGCTACACTCAAGAGTACACGATCAATGAAACCCTATGGGGAAAATCAAACTCCGACATGGTACAAGTTGCAAGCTCACCCAGCTAGCCTATGATGGGCTGTCACTAGATAGGCTTAACTGTCAACTTTCCCATGGCTGCGTCATTCTCAGCCCGAGCTACACTCAAGAGTACACGATCAATGAAGCGCTAAGGGGAAAGTAGAAATCCTGCTTCATACAAGTTGCCGAGTAAGCGATCAATGAAACCCTATGGTGAAAATCAAACTCCGGCATGATACAAGTTACAAGATCACCCAGCTAGCCTATGATGGGTTGTCACTAGATAGGCTTAACTGTCAACTTTCCCATGGCTGCGACCTTCTCAGCCCGAGCTACACTCAAGAGTACACGATCAATGAAACCCTATGGGGAAAATCAAACTCCGACATGGTACAAGTTGCAAGCTCACCCAGCTAGCCTATGATGGGCTGTCACTAGATAGGCTTAACTGTCAACTTTCCCATGGCTGCGTCATTCTCAGCCCGAGCTACATTCAAGAGTACACGATCAATGAAGCGCTAAGGGGAAAGTAGAAATCCTGCTTCATACAAGTTGCCGAGTAAGCGATCAATGAAACCCTATGGTGAAAATCAAACTCCGGCATGATAAAAGTTGCAAGATCACCCAGCTAGCCTATGATGGGTTGTCACTAGATAGGCTTAACTGTCAACTTTCCCATGGCTGCGACCTTCTCAGCCCGAGCTACACTCAAGAGTACACGATCAATGAAACCCTATGGGGAAAATCAAACTCCGACATGGTACAAGTTGCAAGCTCACCCAGCTAGCCTATGATGGGCTGTCACTAGATAGGCTTAACTGTCAACTTTCCCATGGCTGCGTCATTCTCAGCCCGATCTACACTCAAGAGTACACGATCAATGAAGCGCTAAGGGGAAAGTAGAAATCCTGCTTGATACACGTTGCAGAGTAAGCGATCAATGAAACCCTATGGTGAAAATCAAACTCCGGCATGATACAAGTTACAAGATCACTCAGCTAGCCTATGATGGGTTGTCACTAGATAGGCTTAACTGTCAACTTTCCCATGGCTGCGACCTTCTCAGCCCGAGCTACACTCAAGAGTACACGATCAATGAAACCCTATGGGGAAAATCAAACTCCGACATGGTACAAGTTGCAAGCTCACCCAGCTAGCCTATGATGGGCTGTCACTAGATAGGCTTAACTGTCAACTTTCCCATGGCTGCGTCATTCTCAGCCCGAGCTACACTCAAGAGTACACGATCAATGAAGCGCTAAGGGGAAAGTAGAAATCCTGCTTCATACAAGTTGCCGAGTAAGCGATCAATGAAACCCTATGGTGAAAATCAAACTCCGGCATGATACAAGTTACAAGATCACCCAGCTAGCCTATGATGGGTTGTCACTAGATAGGCTTAACTGTCAACTTTCCCATGGCTGCGACCTTCTCAGCCCGAGCTACACTCAAGAGTACACGATCAATGAAACCCTATGGGGAAAATCAAACTCCGACATGGTACAAGTTGCAAGCTCACCCAGCTAGCCTATGATGGGCTGTCACTAGATAGGCTTAACTGTCAACTTTCCCATGGCTGCGTCATTCTCAGCCCGAGCTACATTCAAGAGTACACGATCAATGAAGCGCTAAGGGGAAAGTAGAAATCCTGCTTCATACAAGTTGCCGAGTAAGCGATCAATGAAACCCTATGGTGAAAATCAAACTCCGGCATGATAAAAGTTGCAAGATCACCCAGCTAGCCTATGATGGGTTGTCACTAGATAGGCTTAACTGTCAACTTTCCCATGGCTGCGACCTTCTCAGCCCGAGCTACACTCAAGAGTACACGATCAATGAAACCCTATGGGGAAAATCAAACTCCGACATGGTACAAGTTGCAAGCTCACCCAGCTAGCCTATGATGGGCTGTCACTAGATAGGCTTAACTGTCAACTTTCCCATGGCTGCGTCATTCTCAGCCCGAGCTACACTCAAGAGTACACGATCAATGAAGCGCTAAGGGGAAAGTAGAAATCCTGCTTCATACAAGTTGCCGAGTAAGCGATCAATGAAACCCTATGGTGAAAATCAAACTCCGGCATGATACAAGTTACAAGATCACCCAGCTAGCCTATGATGGGTTGTCACTAGATAGGCTTAACTGTCAACTTTCCCATGGCTGCGACCTTCTCAGCCCGAGCTACACTCAAGAGTACACGATCAATGAAACCCTATGGGGAAAATCAAACTCCGACATGGTACAAGTTGCAAGCTCACCCAGCTAGCCTATGATGGGCTGTCACTAGATAGGCTTAACTGTCAACTTTCCCATGGCTGCGTCATTCTCAGCCCGAGCTACATTCAAGAGTACAAGATCAATGAAGCGCTAAGGGGAAAGTAGAAATCCTGCTTCATACAAGTTGCCGAGTAAGCGATCAATGAAACCCTATGGTGAAAATCAAACTCCGGCATGATAAAAGTTGCAAGATCACCCAGCTAGCCTATGATGGGTTGTCACTAGATAGGCTTAACTGTCAACTTTCCCATGGCTGCGTCATTCTCAGCCCGAGCTACACTCAAGAGTACACGATCAATGAAACCCTATGGGGAAAATCAAACTCCGACATGGTACAAGTTGCAAGATCACCCAGCTAGCCTATGATGGGCTGTCACTAGATAGGCTTAACTGTCAACTTTCCCATGGCTGCGACCTTCTCAGCCCGAGCTACACTCAAGAGTACACGATCAATGAAACCGTATGGGGAAAATCAAACTCCGACATGGTACAAGTTGCAAGATCACCCAGCTAGCCTATGATGGGCTGTCACTAGATAGGCTTAACTGTCAACTTTCCCATGGCTGCGTCATTCTCAGCCCGATCTACACTCAAGAGTACACGATCAATGAAGCGCTAAGGGGAAAGTAGAAATCCTGCTTGATACAAGTTGCAGAGTAAGCGATCAATGAAACCCTATGGTGAAAATCAAACTCCGGCATGATACAAGTTACAAGATCACCCAGCTAGCCTATGATGGGTTGTCACTAGATAGGCTTAACTGTCAACTTTCCCATGGCTGCGACCTTCTCAGCCCGAGCTACACTCAAGAGTACACGATCAATGAAACCCTATGGTGAAAATCAAACTCCGGCATGATAAAAGTTGCAAGATCACCCAGCTAGCCTATGATGGGTTGTCACTAGATAGGCTTAACTGTCAACTTTCCCATGGCTGCGACCTTCTCAGCCCGAGCTACACTCAAGAGTACACGATCAATGAAACCCTATGGGGAAAATCAAACTCCGACATGGTACAAGTTGCAAGCTCACCCAGCTAGCCTATGATGGGCTGTCACTAGATAGGCTTAACTGTCAACTTTCCCATGGCTGCGTCATTCTCAGCCCGAGCTACACTCAAGAGTACACGATCAATGAACCGCTAAGGGGAAAGTAGAAATCCTGCTTCATACAAGTTGCCGAGTAAGCGATCAATGAAACCCTATGGTGAAAATCAAACTCCGGCATGATACAAGTTACAAGATCACCCAGCTAGCCTATGATGGGTTGTCACTAGATAGGCTTAACTGTCAACTTTCCCATGGCTGCGACCTTCTCAGCCCGAGCTACACTCAAGAGTACACGATCAATGAAACCCTATGGGGAAAATCAAACTCCGACATGGTACAAGTTGCAAGATCACCCAGCTAGCCTATGATGGGCTGTCACTAGATAGGCTTAACTGTCAACTTTCCCATGGCTGCGACCTTCTCAGCCCGAGCTACACTCAAGAGTACACGATCAATGAAACCGTATGGGGAAAATCAAACTCCGACATGGTACAAGTTGCAAGATCACCCAGCTAGCCTATGATGGGCTGTCACTAGATAGGCTTAACTGTCAACTTTCCCATGGCTGCGTCATTCTCAGCCCGATCTACACTCAAGAGTACACGATCAATGAAGCGCTAAGGGGAAAGTAGAAATCCTGCTTGATACACGTTGCAGAGTAAGCGATCAATGAAACCCTATGGTGAAAATCAAACTCCGGCATGATACAAGTTACAAGATCACTCAGCTAGCCTATGATGGGTTGTCACTAGATAGGCTTAACTGTCAACTTTCCCATGGCTGCGACCTTCTCAGCCCGAGCTACACTCAAGAGTACACGATCAATGAAACCCTATGGGGAAAATCAAACTCCGACATGGTACAAGTTGCAAGCTCACCCAGCTAGCCTATGATGGGCTGTCACTAGATAGGCTTAACTGTCAACTTTCCCATGGCTGCGTCATTCTCAGCCCGAGCTACACTCAAGAGTACACGATCAATGAAGCGCTAAGGGGAAAGTAGAAATCCTGCTTCATACAAGTTGCCGAGTAAGCGATCAATGAAACCCTATGGTGAAAATCAAACTCCGGCATGATACAAGTTACAAGATCACCCAGCTAGCCTATGATGGGTTGTCACTAGATAGGCTTAACTGTCAACTTTCCCATGGCTGCGACCTTCTCAGCCCGAGCTACACTCAAGAGTACACGATCAATGAAACCCTATGGGGAAAATCAAACTCCGACATGGTACAAGTTGCAAGCTCACCCAGCTAGCCTATGATGGGCTGTCACTAGATAGGCTTAACTGTCAACTTTCCCATGGCTGCGTCATTCTCAGCCCGAGCTACATTCAAGAGTACACGATCAATGAAGCGCTAAGGGGAAAGTAGAAATCCTGCTTCATACAAGTTGCCGAGAAAGCGATCAATGAAACCCTATGGTGAAAATCAAACTCCGGCATGATAAAAGTTGCAAGATCACCCAGCTAGCCTATGATGGGTTGTCACTAGATAGGCTTAACTGTCAACTTTCCCATGGCTGCGACCTTCTCAGCCCGAGCTACACTCAAGAGTACACGATCAATGAAACCCTATGGGGAAAATCAAACTCCGACATGGTACAAGTTGCAAGCTCACCCAGCTAGCCTATGATGGGCTGTCACTAGATAGGCTTAACTGTCAACTTTCCCATGGCTGCGTCATTCTCAGCCCGAGCTACACTCAAGAGTACACGATCAATGAAGCGCTAAGGGGAAAGTAGAAATCCTGCTTCATACAAGTTGCCGAGTAAGCGATCAATGAAACCCTATGGTGAAAATCAAACTCCGGCATGATACAAGTTACAAGATCACCCAGCTAGCCTATGATGGGTTGTCACTAGATAGGCTTAACTGTCAACTTTCCCATGGCTGCGACCTTCTCAGCCCGAGCTACACTCAAGAGTACACGATCAATGAAACCCTATGGGGAAAATCAAACTCCGACATGGTACAAGTTGCAAGCTCACCCAGCTAGCCTATGATGGGCTGTCACTAGATAGGCTTAACTGTCAACTTTCCCATGGCTGCGTCATTCTCAGCCCGAGCTACATTCAAGAGTACAAGATCAATGAAGCGCTAAGGGGAAAGTAGAAATCCTGCTTCATACAAGTTGCCGAGTAAGCGATCAATGAAACCCTATGGTGAAAATCAAACTCCGGCATGATAAAAGTTGCAAGATCACCCAGCTAGCCTATGATGGGTTGTCACTAGATAGGCTTAACTGTCAACTTTCCCATGGCTGCGTCATTCTCAGCCCGATCTACACTCAAGAGTACACGATCAATGAAGCGCTAAGGGGAAAGTAGAAATCCTGCTTGATACAAGTTGCCGAGTAAGCGATCAATGAAACCCTATGGTGAAAATCAAACTCCGGCATGATACAAGTTACAAGATCACCCAGCTAGCCTATGATGGGTTGTCACTAGATAGGCTTAACTGTCAACTTTCCCATGGCTGCGACCTTCTCAGCCCGAGCTACACTCAAGAGTACACGATCAATGAAACCCTATGGGGAAAATCAAACTCCGACATGGTACAAGTTGCAAGCTCACCCAGCTAGCCTATGATGGGCTGTCACTAGATAGGCTTAACTGTCAACTTTCCCATGGCTGCGTCATTCTCAGCCCGAGCTACACTCAAGAGTACACGATCAATGAAGCGCTAAGGGGAAAGTAGAAATCCTGCTTCATACAAGTTGCCGAGTAAGCGATCAATGAAACCCTATGGTGAAAATCAAACTCCGGCATGATACAAGTTACAAGATCACCCAGCTAGCCTATGATGGGTTGTCACTAGATAGGCTTAACTGTCAACTTTCCCATGGCTGCGACCTTCTCAGCCCGAGCTACACTCAAGAGTACACGATCAATGAAACCCTATGGGGAAAATCAAACTCCGACATGGTACAAGTTGCAAGCTCACCCAGCTAGCCTATGATGGGCTGTCACTAGATAGGCTTAACTGTCAACTTTCCCATGGCTGCGTCATTCTCAGCCCGAGCTACACTCAAGAGTACACGATCAATGAAGCGCTAAGGGGAAAGTAGAAATCCTGCTTCATACAAGTTGCCGAGTAAGCGATCAATGAAACCCTATGGTGAAAATCAAACTCCGGCATGATAAAAGTTGCAAGATCACCCAGCTAGCCTATGATGGGTTGTCACTAGATAGGCTTAACTGTCAACTTTCCCATGGCTGCGACCTTCTCAGCCCGAGCTACACTCAAGAGTACACGATCAATGAAACCCTATGGGGAAAATCAAACTCCGACATGGTACAAGTTGCAAGCTCACCCAGCTAGCCTATGATGGGCTGTCACTAGATAGGCTTAACTGTCAACTTTCCCATGGCTGCGTCATTCTCAGCCCGAGCTACACTCAAGAGTACACGATCAATGAAGCGCTAAGGGGAAAGTAGAAATCCTGCTTGATACAAGTTGCCGAGTAAGCGATCAATGAAACCCTATGGTGAAAATCAAACTCCGGCATGATACAAGTTACAAGATCACCCAGCTAGCCTATGATGGGTTGTCACTAGATAGGCTTAACTGTCAACTTTCCCATGGCTGCGACCTTCTCAGCCCGAGCTACACTCAAGAGTACACGATCAATGAAACCCTATGGGGAAAATCAAACTCCGACATGGTACAAGTTGCAAGCTCACCCAGCTAGCCTATGATGGGCTGTCACTAGATAGGCTTAACTGTCAACTTTCCCATGGCTGCGTCATTCTCAGCCCGAGCTACACTCAAGAGTACACGATCAATGAAGCGCTAAGGGGAAAGTAGAAATCCTGCTTGATACAAGTTGCCGAGTAAGCGATCAATGAAACCCTATGGTGAAAATCAAACTCCGGCATGATACAAGTTACAGGATCACCCAGCTAGCCTATGATGGGTTGTCACTAGATAGGCTTAACTGTCAACTTTCCCATGGCTGCGACCTTCTCAGCCCGAGCTACACTCAAGAGTACACGATCAATGAAACCCTATGGGGAAAATCAAACTCCGACATGGTACAAGTTGCAAGCTCACCCAGCTAGCCTATGATGGGCTGTCACTAGATAGGCTTAACTGTCAACTTTCCCATGGCTGCGTCATTCTCAGCCCGAGCTACACTCAAGAGTACACGATCAATGAAGCGCTAAGGGGAAAGTAGAAATCCTGCTTCATACAAGTTGCCGAGTAAGCGATCAATGAAACCCTATGGTGAAAATCAAACTCCGGCATGATAAAAGTAGCAAGATCACCCAGCTAGCCTATGATGGGTTGTCACTAGATAGGCTTAACTGTCAACTTTCCCATGGCTGCGACCTTCTCAGCTCGAGCTACACTCAAGAGTACACGATCAATGAAACCCTATGGGGAAAATCAAACTCCGACATGGTACAAGTTACAAGATCACCCAGCTAGCCTATGATGGGTTGTCACTAGATAGGCTTAACTGTCAACTTTCCCATGGCTGCGACCTTCTCAGCCCGAGCTACACTCAAGAGTACACGATCAATGAAACCCTATGGGGAAAATCAAACTCCGACATGGTACAAGTTGCAAGCTCACCCAGCTAGCCTATGATGGGCTGTCACTAGATAGGCTTAACTGTCAACTTTCCCATGGCTGCGTCATTCTCAGCCCGAGCTACACTCAAGAGTACACGATCAATGAAGCGCTAAGGGGAAAGTAGAAATCTTGCTTCATACAAGTTGCCGAGTAAGCGATCAATGAAACCCTATGGTGAAAATCAAACTCCGGCATGATACAAGTTACAGGATCACCCAGCTAGCCTATGATGGGTTGTCACTAGATAGGCTTAACTGTCAACTTTCCCATGGCTGCGACCTTCTCAGCCCGAGCTACACTCAAGAGTACACGATCAATGAAACCCTATGGGGAAAATCAAACTCCGACATGGTACAAGTTGCAAGATCACCCAGCTAGCCTATGATGGGCTGTCACTAGATAGGCTTAACTGTCAACTTTCCCATGGCTGCGACCTTCTCAGCCCGAGCTACACTCAAGAGTACACGATCAATGAAACCGTATGGGGAAAATCAAACTCCGACATGGTACAAGTTGCAAGATCACCCAGCTAGCCTATGATGGGCTGTCACTAGATAGGCTTAACTGTCAACTTTCCCATGGCTGCGTCATTCTCAGCCCGATCTACACTCAAGAGTACACGATCAATGAAGCGCTAAGGGGAAAGTAGAAATCCTGCTTGATACAAGTTGCAGAGTAAGCGATCAATGAAACCCTATGGTGAAAATCAAACTCCGGCATGATACAAGTTACAAGATCACCCAGCTAGCCTATGATGGGTTGTCACTAGATAGGCTTAACTGTCAACTTTCCCATGGCTGCGACCTTCTCAGCCCGAGCTACACTCAAGAGTACACGATCAATGAAACCCTATGGGGAAAATCAAACTCCGACATGGTACAAGTTGCAAGCTCACCCAGCTAGCCTATGATGGGCTGTCACTAGATAGGCTTAACTGTCAACTTTCCCATGGCTGCGTCATTCTCAGCCCGAGCTACACTCAAGAGTACACGATCAATGAAGCGCTAAGGGGAAAGTAGAAATCCTGCTTCATACAAGTTGCCGAGTAAGCGATCAATGAAACCCTATGGTGAAAATCAAACTCCGGCATGATACAAGTTACAAGATCACCCAGCTAGCCTATGATGGGTTGTCACTAGATAGGCTTAACTGTCAACTTTCCCATGGCTGCGACCTTCTCAGCCCGAGCTACACTCAAGAGTACACGATCAATGAAACCCTATGGGGAAAATCAAACTCCGACATGGTACAAGTTGCAAGCTCACCCAGCTAGCCTATGATGGGCTGTCACTAGATAGGCTTAACTGTCAACTTTCCCATGGCTGCGTCATTCTCAGCCCGAGCTACATTCAAGAGTACACGATCAATGAAGCGCTAAGGGGAAAGTAGAAATCCTGCTTCATACAAGTTGCCGAGTAAGCGATCAATGAAACCCTATGGTGAAAATCAAACTCCGGCATGATAAAAGTTGCAAGATCACCCAGCTAGCCTATGATGGGTTGTCACTAGATAGGCTTAACTGTCAACTTTCCCATGGCTGCGACCTTCTCAGCCCGAGCTACACTCAAGAGTACACGATCAATGAAACCCTATGGGGAAAATCAAACTCCGACATGGTACAAGTTGCAAGCTCACCCAGCTAGCCTATGATGGGCTGTCACTAGATAGGCTTAACTGTCAACTTTCCCATGGCTGCGTCATTCTCAGCCCGATCTACACTCAAGAGTACACGATCAATGAAGCGCTAAGGGGAAAGTAGAAATCCTGCTTGATACACGTTGCAGAGTAAGCGATCAATGAAACCCTATGGTGAAAATCAAACTCCGGCATGATACAAGTTACAAGATCACTCAGCTAGCCTATGATGGGTTGTCACTAGATAGGCTTAACTGTCAACTTTCCCATGGCTGCGACCTTCTCAGCCCGAGCTACACTCAAGAGTACACGATCAATGAAACCCTATGGGGAAAATCAAACTCCGACATGGTACAAGTTGCAAGCTCACCCAGCTAGCCTATGATGGGCTGTCACTAGATAGGCTTAACTGTCAACTTTCCCATGGCTGCGTCATTCTCAGCCCGAGCTACACTCAAGAGTACACGATCAATGAAGCGCTAAGGGGAAAGTAGAAATCCTGCTTCATACAAGTTGCCGAGTAAGCGATCAATGAAACCCTATGGTGAAAATCAAACTCCGGCATGATACAAGTTACAAGATCACCCAGCTAGCCTATGATGGGTTGTCACTAGATAGGCTTAACTGTCAACTTTCCCATGGCTGCGACCTTCTCAGCCCGAGCTACACTCAAGAGTACACGATCAATGAAACCCTATGGGGAAAATCAAACTCCGACATGGTACAAGTTGCAAGCTCACCCAGCTAGCCTATGATGGGCTGTCACTAGATAGGCTTAACTGTCAACTTTCCCATGGCTGCGTCATTCTCAGCCCGAGCTACATTCAAGAGTACACGATCAATGAAGCGCTAAGGGGAAAGTAGAAATCCTGCTTCATACAAGTTGCCGAGTAAGCGATCAATGAAACCCTATGGTGAAAATCAAACTCCGGCATGATAAAAGTTGCAAGATCACCCAGCTAGCCTATGATGGGTTGTCACTAGATAGGCTTAACTGTCAACTTTCCCATGGCTGCGACCTTCTCAGCCCGAGCTACACTCAAGAGTACACGATCAATGAAACCCTATGGGGAAAATCAAACTCCGACATGGTACAAGTTGCAAGCTCACCCAGCTAGCCTATGATGGGCTGTCACTAGATAGGCTTAACTGTCAACTTTCCCATGGCTGCGTCATTCTCAGCCCGAGCTACACTCAAGAGTACACGATCAATGAAGCGCTAAGGGGAAAGTAGAAATCCTGCTTCATACAAGTTGCCGAGTAAGCGATCAATGAAACCCTATGGTGAAAATCAAACTCCGGCATGATACAAGTTACAAGATCACCCAGCTAGCCTATGATGGGTTGTCACTAGATAGGCTTAACTGTCAACTTTCCCATGGCTGCGACCTTCTCAGCCCGAGCTACACTCAAGAGTACACGATCAATGAAACCCTATGGGGAAAATCAAACTCCGACATGGTACAAGTTGCAAGCTCACCCAGCTAGCCTATGATGGGCTGTCACTAGATAGGCTTAACTGTCAACTTTCCCATGGCTGCGTCATTCTCAGCCCGAGCTACATTCAAGAGTACAAGATCAATGAAGCGCTAAGGGGAAAGTAGAAATCCTGCTTCATACAAGTTGCCGAGTAAGCGATCAATGAAACCCTATGGTGAAAATCAAACTCCGGCATGATAAAAGTTGCAAGATCACCCAGCTAGCCTATGATGGGTTGTCACTAGATAGGCTTAACTGTCAACTTTCCCATGGCTGCGTCATTCTCAGCCCGAGCTACACTCAAGAGTACACGATCAATGAAACCCTATGGGGAAAATCAAACTCCGACATGGTACAAGTTGCAAGATCACCCAGCTAGCCTATGATGGGCTGTCACTAGATAGGCTTAACTGTCAACTTTCCCATGGCTGCGACCTTCTCAGCCCGAGCTACACTCAAGAGTACACGATCAATGAAACCGTATGGGGAAAATCAAACTCCGACATGGTACAAGTTGCAAGATCACCCAGCTAGCCTATGATGGGCTGTCACTAGATAGGCTTAACTGTCAACTTTCCCATGGCTGCGTCATTCTCAGCCCGATCTACACTCAAGAGTACACGATCAATGAAGCGCTAAGGGGAAAGTAGAAATCCTGCTTGATACAAGTTGCAGAGTAAGCGATCAATGAAACCCTATGGTGAAAATCAAACTCCGGCATGATACAAGTTACAAGATCACCCAGCTAGCCTATGATGGGTTGTCACTAGATAGGCTAAACTGTCAACTTTCCCATGGCTGCGACCTTCTCAGCCCGAGCTACACTCAAGAGTACACGATCAATGAAACCCTATGGGGAAAATCAAACTCCGACATGGTACAAGTTGCAAGCTCACCCAGCTAGCCTATGATGGGCTGTCACTAGATAGGCTTAACTGTCAACTTTCCCATGGCTGCGTCATTCTCAGCCCGAGCTACATTCAAGAGTACACGATCAATGAAGCGCTAAGGGGAAAGTAGAAATCCTGCTTCATACAAGTTGCCGAGTAAGCGATCAATGAAACCCTATGGTGAAAATCAAACTCCGGCATGATAAAAGTTGCAAGATCACCCAGCTAGCCTATGATGGGTTGTCACTAGATAGGCTTAACTGTCAACTTTCCCATGGCTGCGACCTTCTCAGCCCGAGCTACACTCAAGAGTACACGATCAATGAAACCCTATGGGGAAAATCAAACTCCGACATGGTACAAGTTGCAAGCTCACCCAGCTAGCCTATGATGGGCTGTCACTAGATAGGCTTAACTGTCAACTTTCCCATGGCTGCGTCATTCTCAGCCCGAGCTACACTCAAGAGTACACGATCAATGAACCGCTAAGGGGAAAGTAGAAATCCTGCTTCATACAAGTTGCCGAGTAAGCGATCAATGAAACCCTATGGTGAAAATCAAACTCCGGCATGATACAAGTTACAAGATCACCCAGCTAGCCTATGATGGGTTGTCACTAGATAGGCTTAACTGTCAACTTTCCCATGGCTGCGACCTTCTCAGCCCGAGCTACACTCAAGAGTACACGATCAATGAAACCCTATGGGGAAAATCAAACTCCGACATGGTACAAGTTGCAAGATCACCCAGCTAGCCTATGATGGGCTGTCACTAGATAGGCTTAACTGTCAACTTTCCCATGGCTGCGACCTTCTCAGCCCGAGCTACACTCAAGAGTACACGATCAATGAAACCGTATGGGGAAAATCAAACTCCGACATGGTACAAGTTGCAAGATCACCCAGCTAGCCTATGATGGGCTGTCACTAGATAGGCTTAACTGTCAACTTTCCCATGGCTGCGTCATTCTCAGCCCGATCTACACTCAAGAGTACACGATCAATGAAGCGCTAAGGGGAAAGTAGAAATCCTGCTTGATACACGTTGCAGAGTAAGCGATCAATGAAACCCTATGGTGAAAATCAAACTCCGGCATGATACAAGTTACAAGATCACTCAGCTAGCCTATGATGGGTTGTCAATAGATAGGCTTAACTGTCAACTTTCCCATGGCTGCGACCTTCTCAGCCCGAGCTACACTCAAGAGTACACGATCAATGAAACCCTATGGGGAAAATCAAACTCCGACATGGTACAAGTTGCAAGCTCACCCAGCTAGCCTATGATGGGCTGTCACTAGATAGGCTTAACTGTCAACTTTCCCATGGCTGCGTCATTCTCAGCCCGAGCTACATTCAAGAGTACACGATCAATGAAGCGCTAAGGGGAAAGTAGAAATCCTGCTTCATACAAGTTGCCGAGAAAGCGATCAATGAAACCCTATGGTGAAAATCAAACTCCGGCATGATAAAAGTTGCAAGATCACCCAGCTAGCCTATGATGGGTTGTCACTAGATAGGCTTAACTGTCAACTTTCCCATGGCTGCGACCTTCTCAGCCCGAGCTACACTCAAGAGTACACGATCAATGAAACCCTATGGGGAAAATCAAACTCCGACATGGTACAAGTTGCAAGCTCACCCAGCTAGCCTATGATGGGCTGTCACTAGATAGGCTTAACTGTCAACTTTCCCATGGCTGCGTCATTCTCAGCCCGAGCTACACTCAAGAGTACACGATCAATGAAGCGCTAAGGGGAAAGTAGAAATCCTGCTTCATACAAGTTGCCGAGTAAGCGATCAATGAAACCCTATGGTGAAAATCAAACTCCGGCATGATACAAGTTACAAGATCACCCAGCTAGCCTATGATGGGTTGTCACTAGATAGGCTTAACTGTCAACTTTCCCATGGCTGCGACCTTCTCAGCCCGAGCTACACTCAAGAGTACACGATCAATGAAACCCTATGGGGAAAATCAAACTCCGACATGGTACAAGTTGCAAGCTCACCCAGCTAGCCTATGATGGGCTGTCACTAGATAGGCTTAACTGTCAACTTTCCCATGGCTGCGTCATTCTCAGCCCGAGCTACATTCAAGAGTACAAGATCAATGAAGCGCTAAGGGGAAAGTAGAAATCCTGCTTCATACAAGTTGCCGAGTAAGCGATCAATGAAACCCTATGGTGAAAATCAAACTCCGGCATGATAAAAGTTGCAAGATCACCCAGCTAGCCTATGATGGGTTGTCACTAGATAGGCTTAACTGTCAACTTTCCCATGGCTGCGTCATTCTCAGCCCGATCTACACTCAAGAGTACACGATCAATGAAGCGCTAAGGGGAAAGTAGAAATCCTGCTTGATACAAGTTGCCGAGTAAGCGATCAATGAAACCCTATGGTGAAAATCAAACTCCGGCATGATACAAGTTACAAGATCACCCAGCTAGCCTATGATGGGTTGTCACTAGATAGGCTTAACTGTCAACTTTCCCATGGCTGCGACCTTCTCAGCCCGAGCTACACTCAAGAGTACACGATCAATGAAACCCTATGGGGAAAATCAAACTCCGACATGGTACAAGTTGCAAGCTCACCCAGCTAGCCTATGATGGGCTGTCACTAGATAGGCTTAACTGTCAACTTTCCCATGGCTGCGTCATTCTCAGCCCGAGCTACACTCAAGAGTACACGATCAATGAAGCGCTAAGGGGAAAGTAGAAATCCTGCTTCATACAAGTTGCCGAGTAAGCGATCAATGAAACCCTATGGTGAAAATCAAACTCCGGCATGATACAAGTTACAAGATCACCCAGCTAGCCTATGATGGGTTGTCACTAGATAGGCTTAACTGTCAACTTTCCCATGGCTGCGACCTTCTCAGCCCGAGCTACACTCAAGAGTACACGATCAATGAAACCCTATGGGGAAAATCAAACTCCGACATGGTACAAGTTGCAAGCTCACCCAGCTAGCCTATGATGGGCTGTCACTAGATAGGCTTAACTGTCAACTTTCCCATGGCTGCGTCATTCTCAGCCCGAGCTACACTCAAGAGTACACGATCAATGAAGCGCTAAGGGGAAAGTAGAAATCCTGCTTCATACAAGTTGCCGAGTAAGCGATCAATGAAACCCTATGGTGAAAATCAAACTCCGGCATGATAAAAGTTGCAAGATCACCCAGCTAGCCTATGATGGGTTGTCACTAGATAGGCTTAACTGTCAACTTTCCCATGGCTGCGACCTTCTCAGCCCGAGCTACACTCAAGAGTACACGATCAATGAAACCCTATGGGGAAAATCAAACTCCGACATGGTACAAGTTGCAAGCTCACCCAGCTAGCCTATGATGGGCTGTCACTAGATAGGCTTAACTGTCAACTTTCCCATGGCTGCGTCATTCTCAGCCCGAGCTACACTCAAGAGTACACGATCAATGAAGCGCTAAGGGGAAAGTAGAAATCCTGCTTGATACAAGTTGCCGAGTAAGCGATCAATGAAACCCTATGGTGAAAATCAAACTCCGGCATGATACAAGTTACAAGATCACCCAGCTAGCCTATGATGGGTTGTCACTAGATAGGCTTAACTGTCAACTTTCCCATGGCTGCGACCTTCTCAGCCCGAGCTACACTCAAGAGTACACGATCAATGAAACCCTATGGGGAAAATCAAACTCCGACATGGTACAAGTTGCAAGCTCACCCAGCTAGCCTATGATGGGCTGTCACTAGATAGGCTTAACTGTCAACTTTCCCATGGCTGCGTCATTCTCAGCCCGAGCTACACTCAAGAGTACACGATCAATGAAGCGCTAAGGGGAAAGTAGAAATCCTGCTTGATACAAGTTGCCGAGTAAGCGATCAATGAAACCCTATGGTGAAAATCAAACTCCGGCATGATACAAGTTACAGGATCACCCAGCTAGCCTATGATGGGTTGTCACTAGATAGGCTTAACTGTCAACTTTCCCATGGCTGCGACCTTCTCAGCCCGAGCTACACTCAAGAGTACACGATCAATGAAACCCTATGGGGAAAATCAAACTCCGACATGGTACAAGTTGCAAGCTCACCCAGCTAGCCTATGATGGGCTGTCACTAGATAGGCTTAACTGTCAACTTTCCCATGGCTGCGTCATTCTCAGCCCGAGCTACACTCAAGAGTACACGATCAATGAAGCGCTAAGGGGAAAGTAGAAATCCTGCTTCATACAAGTTGCCGAGTAAGCGATCAATGAAACCCTATGGTGAAAATCAAACTCCGGCATGATAAAAGTAGCAAGATCACCCAGCTAGCCTATGATGGGTTGTCACTAGATAGGCTTAACTGTCAACTTTCCCATGGCTGCGACCTTCTCAGCTCGAGCTACACTCAAGAGTACACGATCAATGAAACCCTATGGGGAAAATCAAACTCCGACATGGTACAAGTTACAAGATCACCCAGCTAGCCTATGATGGGTTGTCACTAGATAGGCTTAACTGTCAACTTTCCCATGGCTGCGACCTTCTCAGCCCGAGCTACACTCAAGAGTACACGATCAATGAAACCCTATGGGGAAAATCAAACTCCGACATGGTACAAGTTGCAAGCTCACCCAGCTAGCCTATGATAGGCTGTCACTAGATAGGCTTAACTGTCAACTTTCCCATGGCTGCGTCATTCTCAGCCCGAGCTACACTCAAGAGTACACGATCAATGAAGCGCTAAGGGGAAAGTAGAAATCTTGCTTCATACAAGTTGCCGAGTAAGCGATCAATGAAACCCTATGGTGAAAATCAAACTCCGGCATGATACAAGTTACAGGATCACCCAGCTAGCCTATGATGGGTTGTCACTAGATAGGCTTAACTGTCAACTTTCCCATGGCTGCGACCTTCTCAGCCCGAGCTACACTCAAGAGTACACGATCAATGAAACCCTATGGGGAAAATCAAACTCCGACATGGTACAAGTTGCAAGATCACCCAGCTAGCCTATGATGGGCTGTCACTAGATAGGCTTAACTGTCAACTTTCCCATGGCTGCGACCTTCTCAGCCCGAGCTACACTCAAGAGTACACGATCAATGAAACCGTATGGGGAAAATCAAACTCCGACATGGTACAAGTTGCAAGATCACCCAGCTAGCCTATGATGGGCTGTCACTAGATAGGCTTAACTGTCAACTTTCCCATGGCTGCGTCATTCTCAGCCCGATCTACACTCAAGAGTACACGATCAATGAAGCGCTAAGGGGAAAGTAGAAATCCTGCTTGATACAAGTTGCAGAGTAAGCGATCAATGAAACCCTATGGTGAAAATCAAACTCCGGCATGATACAAGTTACAAGATCACCCAGCTAGCCTATGATGGGTTGTCACTAGATAGGCTTAACTGTCAACTTTCCCATGGCTGCGACCTTCTCAGCCCGAGCTACACTCAAGAGTACACGATCAATGAAACCCTATGGGGAAAATCAAACTCCGACATGGTACAAGTTGCAAGCTCACCCAGCTAGCCTATGATGGGCTGTCACTAGATAGGCTTAACTGTCAACTTTCCCATGGCTGCGTCATTCTCAGCCCGAGCTACACTCAAGAGTACACGATCAATGAAGCGCTAAGGGGAAAGTAGAAATCCTGCTTCATACAAGTTGCCGAGTAAGCGATCAATGAAACCCTATGGTGAAAATCAAACTCCGGCATGATACAAGTTACAAGATCACCCAGCTAGCCTATGATGGGTTGTCACTAGATAGGCTTAACTGTCAACTTTCCCATGGCTGCGACCTTCTCAGCCCGAGCTACACTCAAGAGTACACGATCAATGAAACCCTATGGGGAAAATCAAACTCCGACATGGTACAAGTTGCAAGCTCACCCAGCTAGCCTATGATGGGCTGTCACTAGATAGGCTTAACTGTCAACTTTCCCATGGCTGCGTCATTCTCAGCCCGAGCTACATTCAAGAGTACACGATCAATGAAGCGCTAAGGGGAAAGTAGAAATCCTGCTTCATACAAGTTGCCGAGTAAGCGATCAATGAAACCCTATGGTGAAAATCAAACTCCGGCATGATAAAAGTTGCAAGATCACCCAGCTAGCCTATGATGGGTTGTCACTAGATAGGCTTAACTGTCAACTTTCCCATGGCTGCGACCTTCTCAGCCCGAGCTACACTCAAGAGTACACGATCAATGAAACCCTATGGGGAAAATCAAACTCCGACATGGTACAAGTTGCAAGCTCACCCAGCTAGCCTATGATGGGCTGTCACTAGATAGGCTTAACTGTCAACTTTCCCATGGCTGCGTCATTCTCAGCCCGATCTACACTCAAGAGTACACGATCAATGAAGCGCTAAGGGGAAAGTAGAAATCCTGCTTGATACACGTTGCAGAGTAAGCGATCAATGAAACCCTATGGTGAAAATCAAACTCCGGCATGATACAAGTTACAAGATCACTCAGCTAGCCTATGATGGGTTGTCACTAGATAGGCTTAACTGTCAACTTTCCCATGGCTGCGACCTTCTCAGCCCGAGCTACACTCAAGAGTACACGATCAATGAAACCCTATGGGGAAAATCAAACTCCGACATGGTACAAGTTGCAAGCTCACCCAGCTAGCCTATGATGGGCTGTCACTAGATAGGCTTAACTGTCAACTTTCCCATGGCTGCGTCATTCTCAGCCCGAGCTACATTCAAGAGTACACGATCAATGAAGCGCTAAGGGGAAAGTAGAAATCCTGCTTCATACAAGTTGTCGAGTAAGCGATCAATGAAACCCTATGGTGAAAATCAAACTCCGGCATGATAAAAGTTGCAAGATCACCCAGCTAGCCTATGATGGGTTGTCACTAGATAGGCTTAACTGTCAACTTTCCCATGGCTGCGACCTTCTCAGCCCGAGCTACACTCAAGAGTACACGATCAATGAAACCCTATGGGGAAAATCAAACTCCGACATGGTACAAGTTGCAAGCTCACCCAGCTAGCCTATGATGGGCTGTCACTAGATAGGCTTAACTGTCAACTTTCCCATGGCTGCGTCATTCTCAGCCCGAGCTACACTCAAGAGTACACGATCAATGAAGCGCTAAGGGGAAAGTAGAAATCCTGCTTCATACAAGTTGCCGAGTAAGCGATCAATGAAACCCTATGGTGAAAATCAAACTCCGGCATGATACAAGTTACAAGATCACCCAGCTAGCCTATGATGGGTTGTCACTAGATAGGCTTAACTGTCAACTTTCCCATGGCTGCGACCTTCTCAGCCCGAGCTACACTCAAGAGTACACGATCAATGAAACCCTATGGGGAAAATCAAACTCCGACATGGTACAAGTTGCAAGCTCACCCAGCTAGCCTATGATGGGCTGTCACTAGATAGGCTTAACTGTCAACTTTCCCATGGCTGCGTCATTCTCAGCCCGAGCTACATTCAAGAGTACACGATCAATGAAGCGCTAAGGGGAAAGTAGAAATCCTGCTTCATACAAGTTGCCGAGAAAGCGATCAATGAAACCCTATGGTGAAAATCAAACTCCGGCATGATAAAAGTTGCAAGATCACCCAGCTAGCCTATGATGGGTTGTCACTAGATAGGCTTAACTGTCAACTTTCCCATGGCTGCGACCTTCTCAGCCCGAGCTACACTCAAGAGTACACGATCAATGAAACCCTATGGGGAAAATCAAACTCCGACATGGTACAAGTTGCAAGCTCACCCAGCTAGCCTATGATGGGCTGTCACTAGATAGGCTTAACTGTCAACTTTCCCATGGCTGCGTCATTCTCAGCCCGAGCTACACTCAAGAGTACACGATCAATGAAGCGCTAAGGGGAAAGTAGAAATCCTGCTTCATACAAGTTGCCGAGTAAGCGATCAATGAAACCCTATGGTGAAAATCAAACTCCGGCATGATACAAGTTACAAGATCACCCAGCTAGCCTATGATGGGTTGTCACTAGATAGGCTTAACTGTCAACTTTCCCATGGCTGCGACCTTCTCAGCCCGAGCTACACTCAAGAGTACACGATCAATGAAACCCTATGGGGAAAATCAAACTCCGACATGGTACAAGTTGCAAGCTCACCCAGCTAGCCTATGATGGGCTGTCACTAGATAGGCTTAACTGTCAACTTTCCCATGGCTGCGTCATTCTCAGCCCGAGCTACATTCAAGAGTACAAGATCAATGAAGCGCTAAGGGGAAAGTAGAAATCCTGCTTCATACAAGTTGCCGAGTAAGCGATCAATGAAACCCTATGGTGAAAATCAAACTCCGGCATGATAAAAGTTGCAAGATCACCCAGCTAGCCTATGATGGGTTGTCACTAGATAGGCTTAACTGTCAACTTTCCCATGGCTGCGTCATTCTCAGCCCGATCTACACTCAAGAGTACACGATCAATGAAGCGCTAAGGGGAAAGTAGAAATCCTGCTTGATACAAGTTGCCGAGTAAGCGATCAATGAAACCCTATGGTGAAAATCAAACTCCGGCATGATACAAGTTACAAGATCACCCAGCTAGCCTATGATGGGTTGTCACTAGATAGGCTTAACTGTCAACTTTCCCATGGCTGCGACCTTCTCAGCCCGAGCTACACTCAAGAGTACACGATCAATGAAACCCTATGGGGAAAATCAAACTCCGACATGGTACAAGTTGCAAGCTCACCCAGCTAGCCTATGATGGGCTGTCACTAGATAGGCTTAACTGTCAACTTTCCCATGGCTGCGTCATTCTCAGCCCGAGCTACACTCAAGAGTACACGATCAATGAAGCGCTAAGGGGAAAGTAGAAATCCTGCTTCATACAAGTTGCCGAGTAAGCGATCAATGAAACCCTATGGTGAAAATCAAACTCCGGCATGATACAAGTTACAAGATCACCCAGCTAGCCTATGATGGGTTGTCACTAGATAGGCTTAACTGTCAACTTTCCCATGGCTGCGACCTTCTCAGCCCGAGCTACACTCAAGAGTACACGATCAATGAAACCCTATGGGGAAAATCAAACTCCGACATGGTACAAGTTGCAAGCTCACCCAGCTAGCCTATGATGGGCTGTCACTAGATAGGCTTAACTGTCAACTTTCCCATGGCTGCGTCATTCTCAGCCCGAGCTACACTCAAGAGTACACGATCAATGAAGCGCTAAGGGGAAAGTAGAAATCCTGCTTCATACAAGTTGCCGAGTAAGCGATCAATGAAACCCTATGGTGAAAATCAAACTCCGGCATGATAAAAGTTGCAAGATCACCCAGCTAGCCTATGATGGGTTGTCACTAGATAGGCTTAACTGTCAACTTTCCCATGGCTGCGACCTTCTCAGCCCGAGCTACACTCAAGAGTACACGATCAATGAAACCCTATGGGGAAAATCAAACTCCGACATGGTACAAGTTGCAAGCTCACCCAGCTAGCCTATGATGGGCTGTCACTAGATAGGCTTAACTGTCAACTTTCCCATGGCTGCGTCATTCTCAGCCCGAGCTACACTCAAGAGTACACGATCAATGAAGCGCTAAGGGGAAAGTAGAAATCCTGCTTGATACAAGTTGCCGAGTAAGCGATCAATGAAACCCTATGGTGAAAATCAAACTCCGGCATGATACAAGTTACAAGATCACCCAGCTAGCCTATGATGGGTTGTCACTAGATAGGCTTAACTGTCAACTTTCCCATGGCTGCGACCTTCTCAGCCCGAGCTACACTCAAGAGTACACGATCAATGAAACCCTATGGGGAAAATCAAACTCCGACATGGTACAAGTTGCAAGCTCACCCAGCTAGCCTATGATGGGCTGTCACTAGATAGGCTTAACTGTCAACTTTCCCATGGCTGCGTCATTCTCAGCCCGAGCTACACTCAAGAGTACACGATCAATGAAGCGCTAAGGGGAAAGTAGAAATCCTGCTTGATACAAGTTGCCGAGTAAGCGATCAATGAAACCCTATGGTGAAAATCAAACTCCGGCATGATACAAGTTACAGGATCACCCAGCTAGCCTATGATGGGTTGTCACTAGATAGGCTTAACTGTCAACTTTCCCATGGCTGCGACCTTCTCAGCCCGAGCTACACTCAAGAGTACACGATCAATGAAACCCTATGGGGAAAATCAAACTCCGACATGGTACAAGTTGCAAGCTCACCCAGCTAGCCTATGATGGGCTGTCACTAGATAGGCTTAACTGTCAACTTTCCCATGGCTGCGTCATTCTCAGCCCGAGCTACACTCAAGAGTACACGATCAATGAAGCGCTAAGGGGAAAGTAGAAATCCTGCTTCATACAAGTTGCCGAGTAAGCGATCAATGAAACCCTATGGTGAAAATCAAACTCCGGCATGATAAAAGTAGCAAGATCACCCAGCTAGCCTATGATGGGTTGTCACTAGATAGGCTTAACTGTCAACTTTCCCATGGCTGCGACCTTCTCAGCTCGAGCTACACTCAAGAGTACACGATCAATGAAACCCTATGGGGAAAATCAAACTCCGACATGGTACAAGTTACAAGATCACCCAGCTAGCCTATGATGGGTTGTCACTAGATAGGCTTAACTGTCAACTTTCCCATGGCTGCGACCTTCTCAGCCCGAGCTACACTCAAGAGTACACGATCAATGAAACCCTATGGGGAAAATCAAACTCCGACATGGTACAAGTTGCAAGCTCACCCAGCTAGCCTATGATGGGCTGTCACTAGATAGGCTTAACTGTCAACTTTCCCATGGCTGCGTCATTCTCAGCCCGAGCTACACTCAAGAGTACACGATCAATGAAGCGCTAAGGGGAAAGTAGAAATCTTGCTTCATACAAGTTGCCGAGTAAGCGATCAATGAAACCCTATGGTGAAAATCAAACTCCGGCATGATACAAGTTACAGGATCACCCAGCTAGCCTATGATGGGTTGTCACTAGATAGGCTTAACTGTCAACTTTCCCATGGCTGCGACCTTCTCAGCCCGAGCTACACTCAAGAGTACACGATCAATGAAACCCTATGGGGAAAATCAAACTCCGACATGGTACAAGTTGCAAGATCACCCAGCTAGCCTATGATGGGCTGTCACTAGATAGGCTTAACTGTCAACTTTCCCATGGCTGCGACCTTCTCAGCCCGAGCTACACTCAAGAGTACACGATCAATGAAACCGTATGGGGAAAATCAAACTCCGACATGGTACAAGTTGCAAGATCACCCAGCTAGCCTATGATGGGCTGTCACTAGATAGGCTTAACTGTCAACTTTCCCATGGCTGCGTCATTCTCAGCCCGATCTACACTCAAGAGTACACGATCAATGAAGCGCTAAGGGGAAAGTAGAAATCCTGCTTGATACAAGTTGCAGAGTAAGCGATCAATGAAACCCTATGGTGAAAATCAAACTCCGGCATGATACAAGTTACAAGATCACCCAGCTAGCCTATGATGGGTTGTCACTAGATAGGCTTAACTGTCAACTTTCCCATGGCTGCGACCTTCTCAGCCCGAGCTACACTCAAGAGTACACGATCAATGAAACCCTATGGGGAAAATCAAACTCCGACATGGTACAAGTTGCAAGCTCACCCAGCTAGCCTATGATGGGCTGTCACTAGATAGGCTTAACTGTCAACCTTCCCATGGCTGCGTCATTCTCAGCCCGAGCTACACTCAAGAGTACACGATCAATGAAGCGCTAAGGGGAAAGTAGAAATCCTGCTTCATACAAGTTGCCGAGTAAGCGATCAATGAAACCCTATGGTGAAAATCAAACTCCGGCATGATACAAGTTACAAGATCACCCAGCTAGCCTATGATGGGTTGTCACTAGATAGGCTTAACTGTCAACTTTCCCATGGCTGCGACCTTCTCAGCCCGAGCTACACTCAAGAGTACACGATCAATGAAACCCTATGGGGAAAATCAAACTCCGACATGGTACAAGTTGCAAGCTCACCCGCAGCTACCTATGATGGGCTGTCACTAGATAGGCTTAACTGTCAACTTTCCCATGGCTGCGTCATTCTCAGCCCGAGCTACATTCAAGAGTACAAGATCAATGAAGCGCTAAGGGGAAAGTAGAAATCCTGCTTCATACAAGTTGCCGAGTAAGCGATCAATGAAACCCTATGGTGAAAATCAAACTCCGGCATGATAAAAGTTGCAAGATCACCCAGCTAGCCTATGATGGGTTGTCACTAGATAGGCTTAACTGTCAAA
>NW_027440045.1:0-28465 GCF_031893055.1 Leptodactylus fuscus
TGAAACCCTATGGTGAAAATCAACTCCGGCATGATACAAGTTGCAAGATCACCCAGCTAGCCTATGATGGGTTGTCACTAGATAGGCTTAACTGTCAACTTTCCCATGGCTGCGACCTTCTCAGCCCGAGCTACACTCAAGAGTACACGAATCAATGAAACCCTATGGGGAAAATCAAACTCCGACATGGTACAAGTTGCAAGATCACCCAGCTAGCCTATGATGGGCTGTCACTAGATAGGCTTAACTGTCAACTTTCCCATGGCTGCGTCATTCTCAGTCCGATCTACACTCAAGAGTACACGATCAATGAAGCGCTAAGGGGAAAGTAGAAATCCTGCTTCATACAAGTTGCCGAGTAAGCGATCAATGAAACCCTATGGTGAAAATCAAACTCCGGCATGATACAAGTTGCAAGATCACCCAGCTAGCCTATGATGGGTTGTCACTAGATAGGCTTAACTGTCAACTTTCCCATGGCTGCGACCTTCTCAGCCCGAGCTACACTCAAGAGTATACGATCAATGAAACCCTATGGGGAAAATCAAACTCCGACATGGTACAAGTTACAAGATCACCCAGCTAGCCTATGATGGGCTGTCACTAGATAGGCTTAACTGTCAACTTTCCCATGGCTGCGTCATTCTCAGCCCGATCTACACTCAAGAGTACACGATCAATGAAGCGCTAAGGGGAAAGTAGAAATCCTGCTTCATACAAGTTGCCGAGTGAGCGATCAATGAAACCCTATGGTGAAAATCAAACTCCGGCATGATACAAGTTGCAAGATCACCCAGCTAGCCTATGATGGGTTGTCACTAGATAGGCTTAACTGTCAACTTTCCCATGGCTGCGACCTTCTCAGCCCGAGCTACACTCAAGAGTACACGATCAATGAAACCCTATGGGGAAAAATCAAACTCCGACATGGTACAAGTTGCAAGCTCACCCAGCTAGCCTATGATGGGCTGTCACTAGATAGGCTTAACTGTCAACTTTCCCATGGCTGCGTCATTCTCAGCCCGAGCTACACTCAAGAGTACACGATCAATGAAGCGCTAAGGGGAAAGTAGAAATCCTGCTTCATAAAAAATGCCGAGTAAGCGATCAATGAAACCCTATGGTGAAAATCAAACTCCGGCATGATACAAGTTGCAAGATCACCCAGCTAGCCTATGATGGGTTGTCACTAGATAGGCTTAACTGTCAACTTTCCCATGGCTGCGACCTTCTCAGCCCGAGCTACACTCAAGAGTACACAATCAATGAAACCCTATGGGGAAAATCAAACTCCGACATGGTACAAGTTGCAAGATCACCCAGCTAGCCTATGATGGGCTGTCACTAGATAGGCTTAACTGTCAACTTTCCCATGGCTGCGTCATTCTCAGCCCGATCTACACTCAAGAGTACACGATCAATGAAGCGCTAAGGGGAAAGTAGAAATCCTGCTTCATACAAGTTGCCGAGTAAGCGATCAATGAAACCCTATGGTGAAAATCAAACTCCGGCATGATACAAGTTGCAAGATCACCCAGCTAGCCTATGATGGGTTGTCACTAGATAGGCTTAACTGTCAACTTTCCCATGGCTGCGACCTTCTCAGCCCGAGCTACACTCAAGAGTATACGATCAATGAAACCCTATGGGGAAAATCAAACTCCGACATGGTACAAGTTACAAGATCACCCAGCTAGCCTATGATGGGCTGTCACTAGATAGGCTTAACTGTCAACTTTCCCATGGCTGCGTCATTCTCAGCCCGATCTACACTCAAGAGTACACGATCAATGAAGCGCTAAGGGGAAAGTAGAAATCCTGCTTCATACAAGTTGCCGAGTGAGCGATCAATGAAACCCTATGGTGAAAATCAAACTCCGGCATGATACAAGTTGCAAGATCACCCAGCTAGCCTATGATGGGTTGTCACTAGATAGGCTTAACTGTTAACTTTCCCATGGCTGCGACCTTCTCAGCCCGAGCTACACTCAAGAGTACACGATCAATGAAACCCTATGGGGAAAATCAAACTCCGACATGGTACAAGTTGCAAGCTCACCCAGCTAGCCTATGATGGGCTGTCACTAGATAGGCTTAACTGTCAACTTTCCCATGGCTGCGTCATTCTCAGCCCGATCTACACTCAAGAGTACACGATCAATGAAGCGCTAAGGGGAAAGTAGAAATCCTGCTTCATACAAGTTGCCGAGTAAGCGATCAATGAAACCCTATGGTGAAAATCAAACTCCGGCATGATACAAGTTGCAAGATCACCCAGCTAGCCTATGATGGGTTGTCACTAGATAGGCTTAACTGTCAACTTTCCCATGGCTGCGACCTTCTCAGCCCGAGCTACACTCAAGAGTACACGATCAATGAAACCCTATGGGGAAAATCAAACTCCGACATGGTACAAGTTGCAAGCTCACCCAGCTAGCCTATGATGGGCTGTCACTAGATAGGCTTAACTGTCAACTTTCCCATGGCTGCGTCATTCTCAGCCCGAGCTACACTCAAGAGTACACGATCAATGAAACCCTATGGGGAAAATCAAACTCCGACATGGTACAAGTTGCAAGATCACCCAGCTAGCCTATGATGGGCTGTCACTAGATAGGCTTAACTGTCAACTTTCCCATGGCTGCGTCATTCTCAGCCCGAGCTACACTCAAGAGTACACGATCAATGAAGCGCTAAGGGGAAAGTAGAAATCCTGCTTGATACAAGTTGCCGAGTGAGCGATCAATGAAACCCTATGGTGAAAATCAAACTCCGGCATGATACAAGTTGCAAGATCACCCAGCTAGCCTATGATGGGTTGTCACTAGATAGGCTTAACTGTCAACTTTCCCATGGCTGCGACCTTCTCAGCCCGAGCTACACTCAAGAGTACACGATCAATGAAACCCTATGGGGAAAATCAAACTCCGACATGGTACAAGTTGCAAGATCACCCAGCTAGCCTATGATGGGCTGTCACTAGATAGGCTTAACTGTCAACTTTCCCATGGCTGCGTCATTCTCAGTCCGATCTACACTCAAGAGTACACGATCAATGAAGCGCTAAGGGGAAAGTAGAAATCCTGCTTCATACAAGTTGCCGAGTAAGCGATCAATGAAACCCTATGGTGAAAATCAAACTCCGGCATGATACAAGTTGCAAGATCACCCAGCTAGCCTATGATGGGTTGTCACTAGATAGGCTTAACTGTCAACTTTCCCATGGCTGCGACCTTCTCAGCCCGAGCTACACTCAAGAGTATACGATCAATGAAACCCTATGGGGAAAATCAAACTCCGACATGGTACAAGTTACAAGATCACCCAGCTAGCCTATGATGGGCTGTCACTAGATAGGCTTAACTGTCAACTTTCCCATGGCTGCGTCATTCTCAGCCCGATCTACACTCAAGAGTACACGATCAATGAAGCGCTAAGGGGAAAGTAGAAATCCTGCTTGATACAAGTTGCCGAGTGAGCGATCAATGAAACCCTATGGTGAAAATCAAACTCCGGCATGATACAAGTTGCAAGATCACCCAGCTAGCCTATGATGGGTTGTCACTAGATAGGCTTAACTGTCAACTTTCCCATGGCTGCGACCTTCTCAGCCCGAGCTACACTCAAGAGTACACGATCAATGAAACCCTATGGGGAAAATCAAACTCCGACATGGTACAAGTTGCAAGATCACCCAGCTAGCCTATGATGGGCTGTCACTAGATAGGCTTAACTGTCAACTTTCCCATGGCTGCGTCATTCTCAGTCCGATCTACACTCAAGAGTACACGATCAATGAAGCGCTAAGGGGAAAGTAGAAATCCTGCTTCATACAAGTTGCCGAGTAAGCGATCAATGAAACCCTATGGTGAAAATCAAACTCCGGCATGATACAAGTTGCAAGATCACCCAGCTAGCCTATGATGGGTTGTCACTAGATAGGCTTAACTGTCAACTTTCCCATGGCTGCGACCTTCTCAGCCCGAGCTACACTCAAGAGTACACAATCAATGAAACCCTATGGGGAAAATCAAACTCCGACATGGTACAAGTTGCAAGATCACCCAGCTAGCCTATGATGGGCTGTCACTAGATAGGCTTAACTGTCAACTTTCCCATGGCTGCGTCATTCTCAGCCCGATCTACACTCAAGAGTACACGATCAATGAAGCGCTAAGGGGAAAGTAGAAATCCTGCTTCATACAAGTTGCCGAGTAAGCGATCAATGAAACCCTATGGTGAAAATCAAACTCCGGCATGATACAAGTTGCAAGATCACCCAGCTAGCCTATGATGGGTTGTCACTAGATAGGCTTAACTGTCAACTTTCCCATGGCTGCGACCTTCTCAGCCCGAGCTACACTCAAGAGTATACGATCAATGAAACCCTATGGGGAAAATCAAACTCCGACATGGTACAAGTTACAAGATCACCCAGCTAGCCTATGATGGGCTGTCACTAGATAGGCTTAACTGTCAACTTTCCCATGGCTGCGTCATTCTCAGCCCGATCTACACTCAAGAGTACACGATCAATGAAGCGCTAAGGGGAAAGTAGAAATCCTGCTTCATACAAGTTGCCGAGTAAGCGATCAATGAAACCCTATGGTGAAAATCAAACTCCGGCATGATACAAGTTGCAAGATCACCCAGCTAGCCTATGATGGGTTGTCACTAGATAGGCTTAACTGTCAACTTTCCCATGGCTGCGACCTTCTCAGCCCGAGCTACACTCAAGAGTACACGATCAATGAAACCCTATGGGGAAAATCAAACTCCGACATGGTACAAGTTACAAGATCACCCAGCTAGCCTATGATGGGCTGTCACTAGATAGGCTTAACTGTCAACTTTCCCATGGCTGCGTCATTCTCAGCCCGAGCTACACTCAAGAGTACACGATCAATGAAGCGCTAAGGGGAAAGTAGAAATCCTGCTTCATACAAGTTGCCGAGTGAGCGATCAATGAAACCCTATGGTGAAAATCAAACTCCGGCATGATACAAGTTGCAAGATCACCCAGCTAGCCTATGATGGGTTGTCACTAGATAGGCTTAACTGTTAACTTTCCCATGGCTGCGACCTTCTCAGCCCGAGCTACACTCAAGAGTACACGATCAATGAAACCCTATGGGGAAAATCAAACTCCGACATGGTACAAGTTGCAAGCTCACCCAGCTAGCCTATGATGGGCTGTCACTAGATAGGCTTATCTGTCAACTTTCCCATGGCTGCGTCATTCTCAGCCCGAGCTACACTCAAGAGTACACGATCAATGAAGCGCTAAGGGGAAAGTAGAAATCCTGCTTGATACAAGTTGCCGAGTGAGCGATCAATGAAACCCTATGGTGAAAATCAAACTCCGGCATGATACAAGTTGCAAGATCACCCAGCTAGCCTATGATGGGTTGTCACTAGATAGGCTTAACTGTCAACTTTCCCATGGCTGCGACCTTCTCAGCCCGAGCTACACTCAAGAGTACACGATCAATGAAACCCTATGGGGAAAATCAAACTCCGACATGGTACAAGTTGCAAGCTCACCCAGCTAGCCTATGATGGGCTGTCACTAGATAGGCTTAACTGTCAACTTTCCCATGGCTGCGTCATTCTCAGCCCGATCTACACTCAAGAGTACACGATCAATGAAGCGCTAAGGGGAAAGTAGAAATCCTGCTTCATACAAGTTGCCGAGTAAGCGATCAATGAAACCCTATGGTGAAAATCAAACTCCGGCATGATACAAGTTGCAAGATCACCCAGCTAGCCTATGATGGGTTGTCACTAGATAGGCTTAACTGTCAACTTTCCCATGGCTGCGACCTTCTCAGCCCGAGCTACACTCAAGAGTACACGATCAATGAAACCCTATGGGGAAAATCAAACTCCGACATGGTACAAGTTGCAAGCTCACCCAGCTAGCCTATGATGGGCTGTCACTAGATAGGCTTAACTGTCAACTTTCCCATGGCTGCGTCATTCTCAGCCCGAGCTACACTCAAGAGTACACGATCAATGAAACCCTATGGGGAAAATCAAACTCCGACATGGTACAAGTTGCAAGATCACCCAGCTAGCCTATGATGGGCTGTCACTAGATAGGCTTAACTGTCAACTTTCCCATGGCTGCGTCATTCTCAGCCCGAGCTACACTCAAGAGTACACGATCAATGAAGCGCTAAGGGGAAAGTAGAAATCCTGCTTGATACAAGTTGCCGAGTGAGCGATCAATGAAACCCTATGGTGAAAATCAAACTCCGGCATGATACAAGTTGCAAGATCACCCAGCTAGCCTATGATGGGTTGTCACTAGATAGGCTTAACTGTCAACTTTCCCATGGCTGCGACCTTCTCAGCCCGAGCTACACTCAAGAGTACACGATCAATGAAACCCTATGGGGAAAATCAAACTCCGACATGGTACAAGTTGCAAGATCACCCAGCTAGCCTATGATGGGCTGTCACTAGATAGGCTTAACTGTCAACTTTCCCATGGCTGCGTCATTCTCAGTCCGATCTACACTCAAGAGTACACGATCAATGAAGCGCTAAGGGGAAAGTAGAAATCCTGCTTCATACAAGTTGCCGAGTAAGCGATCAATGAAACCCTATGGTGAAAATCAAACTCCGGCATGATACAAGTTGCAAGATCACCCAGCTAGCCTATGATGGGTTGTCACTAGATAGGCTTAACTGTCAACTTTCCCATGGCTGCGACCTTCTCAGCCCGAGCTACACTCAAGAGTATACGATCAATGAAACCCTATGGGGAAAATCAAACTCCGACATGGTACAAGTTACAAGATCACCCAGCTAGCCTATGATGGGCTGTCACTAGATAGGCTTAACTGTCAACTTTCCCATGGCTGCGTCATTCTCAGCCCGATCTACACTCAAGAGTACACGATCAATGAAGCGCTAAGGGGAAAGTAGAAATCCTGCTTCATACAAGTTGCCGAGTAAGCGATCAATGAAACCCTATGGTGAAAATCAAACTCCGGCATGATACAAGTTGCAAGATCACCCAGCTAGCCTATGATGGGTTGTCACTAGATAGGCTTAACTGTCAACTTTCCCATGGCTGCGACCTTCTCAGCCCGAGCTACACTCAAGAGTACACGATCAATGAAACCCTATGGGGAAAATCAAACTCCGACATGGTACAAGTTACAAGATCACCCAGCTAGCCTATGATGGGCTGTCACTAGATAGGCTTAACTGTCAACTTTCCCATGGCTGCGTCATTCTCAGCCCGATCTACACTCAAGAGTACACGATCAATGAAGCGCTAAGGGGAAAGTAGAAATCCTGCTTCATACAAGTTGCCGAGTGAGCGATCAATGAAACCCTATGGTGAAAATCAAACTCCGGCATGATACAAGTTGCAAGATCACCCAGCTAGCCTATGATGGGTTGTCACTAGATAGGCTTAACTGTCAACTTTCCCATGGCTGCGACCTTCTCAGCCCGAGCTACACTCAAGAGTACACGATCAATGAAACCCTATGGGGAAAATCAAACTCCGACATGGTACAAGTTGCAAGCTCACCCAGCTAGCCTATGATGGGCTGTCACTAGATAGGCTTAACTGTCAACTTTCCCATGGCTGCGTCATTCTCAGCCCGAGCTACACTCAAGAGTACACGATCAATGAAGCGCTAAGGGGAAAGTAGAAATCCTGCTTCATAAAAAATGCCGAGTAAGCGATCAATGAAACCCTATGGTGAAAATCAAACTCCGGCATGATACAAGTTGCAAGATCACCCAGCTAGCCTATGATGGGTTGTCACTAGATAGGCTTAACTGTCAACTTTCCCATGGCTGCGACCTTCTCAGCCCGAGCTACACTCAAGAGTACACAATCAATGAAACCCTATGGGGAAAATCAAACTCCGACATGGTACAAGTTGCAAGATCACCCAGCTAGCCTATGATGGGCTGTCACTAGATAGGCTTAACTGTCAACTTTCCCATGGCTGCGTCATTCTCAGCCCGATCTACACTCAAGAGTACACGATCAATGAAGCGCTAAGGGGAAAGTAGAAATCCTGCTTCATACAAGTTGCCGAGTAAGCGATCAATGAAACCCTATGGTGAAAATCAAACTCCGGCATGATACAAGTTGCAAGATCACCCAGCTAGCCTATGATGGGTTGTCACTAGATAGGCTTAACTGTCAACTTTCCCATGGCTGCGACCTTCTCAGCCCGAGCTACACTCAAGAGTATACGATCAATGAAACCCTATGGGGAAAATCAAACTCCGACATGGTACAAGTTACAAGATCACCCAGCTAGCCTATGATGGGCTGTCACTAGATAGGCTTAACTGTCAACTTTCCCATGGCTGCGTCATTCTCAGCCCGATCTACACTCAAGAGTACACGATCAATGAAGCGCTAAGGGGAAAGTAGAAATCCTGCTTCATACAAGTTGCCGAGTAAGCGATCAATGAAACCCTATGGTGAAAATCAAACTCCGGCATGATACAAGTTGCAAGATCACCCAGCTAGCCTATGATGGGTTGTCACTAGATAGGCTTAACTGTCAACTTTCCCATGGCTGCGACCTTCTCAGCCCGAGCTACACTCAAGAGTACACGATCAATTAAACCCTATGGGGAAAATCAAACTCCGACATGGTACAAGTTACAAGATCACCCAGCTAGCCTATGATGGGCTGTCACTAGATAGGCTTAACTGTCAACTTTCCCATGGCTGCGTCATTCTCAGCCCGAGCTACACTCAAGAGTACACGATCAATGAAGCGCTAAGGGGAAAGTAGAAATCCTGCTTCATACAAGTTGCCGAGTGAGCGATCAATGAAACCCTATGGTGAAAATCAAACTCCGGCATGATACAAGTTGCAAGATCACCCAGCTAGCCTATGATGGGTTGTCACTAGATAGGCTTAACTGTTAACTTTCCCATGGCTGCGACCTTCTCAGCCCGAGCTACACTCAAGAGTACACGATCAATGAAACCCTATGGGGAAAATCAAACTCCGACATGGTACAAGTTGCAAGCTCACCCAGCTAGCCTATGATGGGCTGTCACTAGATAGGCTTAACTGTCAACTTTCCCATGGCTGCGTCATTCTCAGCCCGATCTACACTCAAGAGTACACGATCAATGAAGCGCTAAGGGGAAAGTAGAAATCCTGCTTCATACAAGTTGCCGAGTAAGCGATCAATGAAACCCTATGGTGAAAATCAAACTCCGGCATGATACAAGTTGCAAGATCACCCAGCTAGCCTATGATGGGTTGTCACTAGATAGGCTTAACTGTCAACTTTCCCATGGCTGCGACCTTCTCAGCCCGAGCTACACTCAAGAGTACACGATCAATGAAACCCTATGGGGAAAATCAAACTCCGACATGGTACAAGTTGCAAGCTCACCCAGCTAGCCTATGATGGGCTGTCACTAGATAGGCTTAACTGTCAACTTTCCCATGGCTGCGTCATTCTCAGCCCGAGCTACACTCAAGAGTACACGATCAATGAAACCCTATGGGGAAAATCAAACTCCGACATGGTACAAGTTGCAAGATCACCCAGCTAGCCTATGATGGGCTGTCACTAGATAGGCTTAACTGTCAACTTTCCCATGGCTGCGTCATTCTCAGCCCGAGCTACACTCAAGAGTACACGATCAATGAAGCGCTAAGGGGAAAGTAGAAATCCTGCTTGATACAAGTTGCCGAGTGAGCGATCAATGAAACCCTATGGTGAAAATCAAACTCCGGCATGATACAAGTTGCAAGATCACCCAGCTAGCCTATGATGGGTTGTCACTAGATAGGCTTAACTGTCAACTTTCCCATGGCTGCGACCTTCTCAGCCCGAGCTACACTCAAGAGTACACGATCAATGAAACCCTATGGGGAAAATCAAACTCCGACATGGTACAAGTTGCAAGATCACCCAGCTAGCCTATGATGGGCTGTCACTAGATAGGCTTAACTGTCAACTTTCCCATGGCTGCGTCATTCTCAGTCCGATCTACACTCAAGAGTACACGATCAATGAAGCGCTAAGGGGAAAGTAGAAATCCTGCTTCATACAAGTTGCCGAGTAAGCGATCAATGAAACCCTATGGTGAAAATCAAACTCCGGCATGATACAAGTTGCAAGATCACCCAGCTAGCCTATGATGGGTTGTCACTAGATAGGCTTAACTGTCAACTTTCCCATGGCTGCGACCTTCTCAGCCCGAGCTACACTCAAGAGTATACGATCAATGAAACCCTATGGGGAAAATCAAACTCCGACATGGTACAAGTTACAAGATCACCCAGCTAGCCTATGATGGGCTGTCACTAGATAGGCTTAACTGTCAACTTTCCCATGGCTGCGTCATTCTCAGCCCGATCTACACTCAAGAGTACACGATCAATGAAGCGCTAAGGGGAAAGTAGAAATCCTGCTTCATACAAGTTGCCGAGTGAGCGATCAATGAAACCCTATGGTGAAAATCAAACTCCGGCATGATACAAGTTGCAAGATCACCCAGCTAGCCTATGATGGGTTGTCACTAGATAGGCTTAACTGTCAACTTTCCCATGGCTGCGACCTTCTCAGCCCGAGCTACACTCAAGAGTACACGATCAATGAAACCCTATGGGGAAAATCAAACTCCGACATGGTACAAGTTGCAAGCTCACCCAGCTAGCCTATGATGGGCTGTCACTAGATAGGCTTAACTGTCAACTTTCCCATGGCTGCGTCATTCTCAGCCCGAGCTACACTCAAGAGTACACGATCAATGAAGCGCTAAGGGGAAAGTAGAAATCCTGCTTCATAAAAAATGCCGAGTAAGCGATCAATGAAACCCTATGGTGAAAATCAAACTCCGGCATGATACAAGTTGCAAGATCACCCAGCTAGCCTATGATGGGTTGTCACTAGATAGGCTTAACTGTCAACTTTCCCATGGCTGCGACCTTCTCAGCCCGAGCTACACTCAAGAGTACACAATCAATGAAACCCTATGGGGAAAATCAAACTCCGACATGGTACAAGTTGCAAGATCACCCAGCTAGCCTATGATGGGCTGTCACTAGATAGGCTTAACTGTCAACTTTCCCATGGCTGCGTCATTCTCAGCCCGATCTACACTCAAGAGTACACGATCAATGAAGCGCTAAGGGGAAAGTAGAAATCCTGCTTCATACAAGTTGCCGAGTAAGCGATCAATGAAACCCTATGGTGAAAATCAAACTCCGGCATGATACAAGTTGCAAGATCACCCAGCTAGCCTATGATGGGTTGTCACTAGATAGGCTTAACTGTCAACTTTCCCATGGCTGCGACCTTCTCAGCCCGAGCTACACTCAAGAGTATACGATCAATGAAACCCTATGGGGAAAATCAAACTCCGACATGGTACAAGTTACAAGATCACCCAGCTAGCCTATGATGGGCTGTCACTAGATAGGCTTAACTGTCAACTTTCCCATGGCTGCGTCATTCTCAGCCCGATCTACACTCAAGAGTACACGATCAATGAAGCGCTAAGGGGAAAGTAGAAATCCTGCTTCATACAAGTTGCCGAGTAAGCGATCAATGAAACCCTATGGTGAAAATCAAACTCCGGCATGATACAAGTTGCAAGATCACCCAGCTAGCCTATGATGGGTTGTCACTAGATAGGCTTAACTGTCAACTTTCCCATGGCTGCGACCTTCTCAGCCCGAGCTACACTCAAGAGTACACGATCAATGAAACCCTATGGGGAAAATCAAACTCCGACATGGTACAAGTTACAAGATCACCCAGCTAGCCTATGATGGGCTGTCACTAGATAGGCTTAACTGTCAACTTTCCCATGGCTGCGTCATTCTCAGCCCGAGCTACACTCAAGAGTACACGATCAATGAAGCGCTAAGGGGAAAGTAGAAATCCTGCTTCATACAAGTTGCCGAGTGAGCGATCAATGAAACCCTATGGTGAAAATCAAACTCCGGCATGATACAAGTTGCAAGATCACCCAGCTAGCCTATGATGGGTTGTCACTAGATAGGCTTAACTGTTAACTTTCCCATGGCTGCGACCTTCTCAGCCCGAGCTACACTCAAGAGTACACGATCAATGAAACCCTATGGGGAAAATCAAACTCCGACATGGTACAAGTTGCAAGCTCACCCAGCTAGCCTATGATGGGCTGTCACTAGATAGGCTTATCTGTCAACTTTCCCATGGCTGCGTCATTCTCAGCCCGAGCTACACTCAAGAGTACACGATCAATGAAGCGCTAAGGGGAAAGTAGAAATCCTGCTTGATACAAGTTGCCGAGTGAGCGATCAATGAAACCCTATGGTGAAAATCAAACTCCGGCATGATACAAGTTGCAAGATCACCCAGCTAGCCTATGATGGGTTGTCACTAGATAGGCTTAACTGTCAACTTTCCCATGGCTGCGACCTTCTCAGCCCGAGCTACACTCAAGAGTACACGATCAATGAAACCCTATGGGGAAAATCAAACTCCGACATGGTACAAGTTGCAAGCTCACCCAGCTAGCCTATGATGGGCTGTCACTAGATAGGCTTAACTGTCAACTTTCCCATGGCTGCGTCATTCTCAGCCCGATCTACACTCAAGAGTACACGATCAATGAAGCGCTAAGGGGAAAGTAGAAATCCTGCTTCATACAAGTTGCCGAGTAAGCGATCAATGAAACCCTATGGTGAAAATCAAACTCCGGCATGATACAAGTTGCAAGATCACCCAGCTAGCCTATGATGGGTTGTCACTAGATAGGCTTAACTGTCAACTTTCCCATGGCTGCGACCTTCTCAGCCCGAGCTACACTCAAGAGTACACGATCAATGAAACCCTATGGGGAAAATCAAACTCCGACATGGTACAAGTTGCAAGCTCACCCAGCTAGCCTATGATGGGCTGTCACTAGATAGGCTTAACTGTCAACTTTCCCATGGCTGCGTCATTCTCAGCCCGAGCTACACTCAAGAGTACACGATCAATGAAACCCTATGGGGAAAATCAAACTCCGACATGGTACAAGTTGCAAGATCACCCAGCTAGCCTATGATGGGCTGTCACTAGATAGGCTTAACTGTCAACTTTCCCATGGCTGCGTCATTCTCAGCCCGAGCTACACTCAAGAGTACACGATCAATGAAGCGCTAAGGGGAAAGTAGAAATCCTGCTTGATACAAGTTGCCGAGTGAGCGATCAATGAAACCCTATGGTGAAAATCAAACTCCGGCATGATACAAGTTGCAAGATCACCCAGCTAGCCTATGATGGGTTGTCACTAGATAGGCTTAACTGTCAACTTTCCCATGGCTGCGACCTTCTCAGCCCGAGCTACACTCAAGAGTACACGATCAATGAAACCCTATGGGGAAAATCAAACTCCGACATGGTACAAGTTGCAAGATCACCCAGCTAGCCTATGATGGGCTGTCACTAGATAGGCTTAACTGTCAACTTTCCCATGGCTGCGTCATTCTCAGTCCGATCTACACTCAAGAGTACACGATCAATGAAGCGCTAAGGGGAAAGTAGAAATCCTGCTTCATACAAGTTGCCGAGTAAGCGATCAATGAAACCCTATGGTGAAAATCAAACTCCGGCATGATACAAGTTGCAAGATCACCCAGCTAGCCTATGATGGGTTGTCACTAGATAGGCTTAACTGTCAACTTTCCCATGGCTGCGACCTTCTCAGCCCGAGCTACACTCAAGAGTATACGATCAATGAAACCCTATGGGGAAAATCAAACTCCGACATGGTACAAGTTACAAGATCACCCAGCTAGCCTATGATGGGCTGTCACTAGATAGGCTTAACTGTCAACTTTCCCATGGCTGCGTCATTCTCAGCCCGATCTACACTCAAGAGTACACGATCAATGAAGCGCTAAGGGGAAAGTAGAAATCCTGCTTCATACAAGTTGCCGAGTAAGCGATCAATGAAACCCTATGGTGAAAATCAAACTCCGGCATGATACAAGTTGCAAGATCACCCAGCTAGCCTATGATGGGTTGTCACTAGATAGGCTTAACTGTCAACTTTCCCATGGCTGCGACCTTCTCAGCCCGAGCTACACTCAAGAGTACACGATCAATGAAACCCTATGGGGAAAATCAAACTCCGACATGGTACAAGTTACAAGATCACCCAGCTAGCCTATGATGGGCTGTCACTAGATAGGCTTAACTGTCAACTTTCCCATGGCTGCGTCATTCTCAGCCCGATCTACACTCAAGAGTACACGATCAATGAAGCGCTAAGGGGAAAGTAGAAATCCTGCTTGATACAAGTTGCCGAGTGAGCGATCAATGAAACCCTATGGTGAAAATCAAACTCCGGCATGATACAAGTTGCAAGATCACCCAGCTAGCCTATGATGGGTTGTCACTAGATAGGCTTAACTGTCAACTTTCCCATGGCTGCGACCTTCTCAGCCCGAGCTACACTCAAGAGTACACGATCAATGAAACCCTATGGGGAAAATCAAACTCCGACATGGTACAAGTTGCAAGCTCACCCAGCTAGCCTATGATGGGCTGTCACTAGATAGGCTTAACTGTCAACTTTCCCATGGCTGCGTCATTCTCAGCCCGAGCTACACTCAAGAGTACACGATCAATGAAGCGCTAAGGGGAAAGTAGAAATCCTGCTTCATAAAAAATGCCGAGTAAGCGATCAATGAAACCCTATGGTGAAAATCAAACTCCGGCATGATACAAGTTGCAAGATCACCCAGCTAGCCTATGATGGGTTGTCACTAGATAGGCTTAACTGTCAACTTTCCCATGGCTGCGACCTTCTCAGCCCGAGCTACACTCAAGAGTACACAATCAATGAAACCCTATGGGGAAAATCAAACTCCGACATGGTACAAGTTGCAAGATCACCCAGCTAGCCTATGATGGGCTGTCACTAGATAGGCTTAACTGTCAACTTTCCCATGGCTGCGTCATTCTCAGCCCGATCTACACTCAAGAGTACACGATCAATGAAGCGCTAAGGGGAAAGTAGAAATCCTGCTTCATACAAGTTGCCGAGTAAGCGATCAATGAAACCCTATGGTGAAAATCAAACTCCGGCATGATACAAGTTGCAAGATCACCCAGCTAGCCTATGATGGGTTGTCACTAGATAGGCTTAACTGTCAACTTTCCCATGGCTGCGACCTTCTCAGCCCGAGCTACACTCAAGAGTATACGATCAATGAAACCCTATGGGGAAAATCAAACTCCGACATGGTACAAGTTACAAGATCACCCAGCTAGCCTATGATGGGCTGTCACTAGATAGGCTTAACTGTCAACTTTCCCATGGCTGCGTCATTCTCAGCCCGATCTACACTCAAGAGTACACGATCAATGAAGCGCTAAGGGGAAAGTAGAAATCCTGCTTCATACAAGTTGCCGAGTAAGCGATCAATGAAACCCTATGGTGAAAATCAAACTCCGGCATGATACAAGTTGCAAGATCACCCAGCTAGCCTATGATGGGTTGTCACTAGATAGGCTTAACTGTCAACTTTCCCATGGCTGCGACCTTCTCAGCCCGAGCTACACTCAAGAGTACACGATCAATGAAACCCTATGGGGAAAATCAAACTCCAACATGGTACAAGTTACAAGATCACCCAGCTAGCCTATGATGGGCTGTCACTAGATAGGCTTAACTGTCAACTTTCCCATGGCTGCGTCATTCTCAGCCCGAGCTACACTCAAGAGTACACGATCAATGAAGCGCTAAGGGGAAAGTAGAAATCCTGCTTCATACAAGTTGCCGAGTGAGCGATCAATGAAACCCTATGGTGAAAATCAAACTCCGGCATGATACAAGTTGCAAGATCACCCAGCTAGCCTATGATGGGTTGTCACTAGATAGGCTTAACTGTTAACTTTCCCATGGCTGCGACCTTCTCAGCCCGAGCTACACTCAAGAGTACACGATCAATGAAACCCTATGGGGAAAATCAAACTCCGACATGGTACAAGTTGCAAGCTCACCCAGCTAGCCTATGATGGGCTGTCACTAGATAGGCTTATCTGTCAACTTTCCCATGGCTGCGTCATTCTCAGCCCGAGCTACACTCAAGAGTACACGATCAATGAAGCGCTAAGGGGAAAGTAGAAATCCTGCTTGATACAAGTTGCCGAGTGAGCGATCAATGAAACCCTATGGTGAAAATCAAACTCCGGCATGATACAAGTTGCAAGATCACCCAGCTAGCCTATGATGGGTTGTCACTAGATAGGCTTAACTGTCAACTTTCCCATGGCTGCGACCTTCTCAGCCCGAGCTACACTCAAGAGTACACGATCAATGAAACCCTATGGGGAAAATCAAACTCCGACATGGTACAAGTTGCAAGCTCACCCAGCTAGCCTATGATGGGCTGTCACTAGATAGGCTTAACTGTCAACTTTCCCATGGCTGCGTCATTCTCAGCCCGATCTACACTCAAGAGTACACGATCAATGAAGCGCTAAGGGGAAAGTAGAAATCCTGCTTCATACAAGTTGCCGAGTAAGCGATCAATGAAACCCTATGGTGAAAATCAAACTCCGGCATGATACAAGTTGCAAGATCACCCAGCTAGCCTATGATGGGTTGTCACTAGATAGGCTTAACTGTCAACTTTCCCATGGCTGCGACCTTCTCAGCCCGAGCTACACCAAAGAGTACACGATCAATGAAACCCTATGGGGAAAATCAAACTCCGACATGGTACAAGTTTCAAGATCACCCAGCTAGCCTATGATGGGCTGTCACTAGATAGGCTTAACTGTCAACTTTCCCATGGCTGCGTCATTCTCAGCCCGAGCTACACTCAAGAGTACACGATCAATGAAACCCTATGGGGAAAATCAAACTCCGACATGGTACAAGTTGCAAGATCACCCAGCTAGCCTATGATGGGCTGTCACTAGATAGGCTTAACTGTCAACTTTCCCATGGCTGCGTCATTCTCAGCCCGAGCTACACTCAAGAGTACACGATCAATGAAGCGCTAAGGGGAAAGTAGAAATCCTGCTTGATACAAGTTGCCGAGTGAGCGATCAATGAAACCCTATGGTGAAAATCAAACTCCGGCATGATACAAGTTGCAAGATCACCCAGCTAGCCTATGATGGGTTGTCACTAGATAGGCTTAACTGTCAACTTTCCCATGGCTGCGACCTTCTCAGCCCGAGCTACACTCAAGAGTACACGATCAATGAAACCCTATGGGGAAAATCAAACTCCGACATGGTACAAGTTGCAAGATCACCCAGCTAGCCTATGATGGGCTGTCACTAGATAGGCTTAACTGTCAACTTTCCCATGGCTGCGTCATTCTCAGTCCGATCTACACTCAAGAGTACACGATCAATGAAGCGCTAAGGGGAAAGTAGAAATCCTGCTTCATACAAGTTGCCGAGTAAGCGATCAATGAAACCCTATGGTGAAAATCAAACTCCGGCATGATACAAGTTGCAAGATCACCCAGCTAGCCTATGATGGGTTGTCACTAGATAGGCTTAACTGTCAACTTTCCCATGGCTGCGACCTTCTCAGCCCGAGCTACACTCAAGAGTATACGATCAATGAAACCCTATGGGGAAAATCAAACTCCGACATGGTACAAGTTACAAGATCACCCAGCTAGCCTATGATGGGCTGTCACTAGATAGGCTTAACTGTCAACTTTCCCATGGCTGCGTCATTCTCAGCCCGATCTACACTCAAGAGTACACGATCAATGAAGCGCTAAGGGGAAAGTAGAAATCCTGCTTCATACAAGTTGCCGAGTAAGCGATCAATGAAACCCTATGGTGAAAATCAAACTCCGGCATGATACAAGTTGCAAGATCACCCAGCTAGCCTATGATGGGTTGTCACTAGATAGGCTTAACTGTCAACTTTCCCATGGCTGCGACCTTCTCAGCCCGAGCTACACTCAAGAGTACACGATCAATGAAACCCTATGGGGAAAATCAAACTCCGACATGGTACAAGTTACAAGATCACCCAGCTAGCCTATGATGGGCTGTCACTAGATAGGCTTAACTGTCAACTTTCCCATGGCTGCGTCATTCTCAGCCCGATCTACACTCAAGAGTACACGATCAATGAAGCGCTAAGGGGAAAGTAGAAATCCTGCTTGATACAAGTTGCCGAGTGAGCGATCAATGAAACCCTATGGTGAAAATCAAACTCCGGCATGATACAAGTTGCAAGATCACCCAGCTAGCCTATGATGGGTTGTCACTAGATAGGCTTAACTGTCAACTTTCCCATGGCTGCGACCTTCTCAGCCCGAGCTACACTCAAGAGTACACGATCAATGAAACCCTATGGGGAAAATCAAACTCCGACATGGTACAAGTTGCAAGCTCACCCAGCTAGCCTATGATGGGCTGTCACTAGATAGGCTTAACTGTCAACTTTCCCATGGCTGCGTCATTCTCAGCCCGAGCTACACTCAAGAGTACACGATCAATGAAGCGCTAAGGGGAAAGTAGAAATCCTGCTTCATAAAAAATGCCGAGTAAGCGATCAATGAAACCCTATGGTGAAAATCAAACTCCGGCATGATACAAGTTGCAAGATCACCCAGCTAGCCTATGATGGGTTGTCACTAGATAGGCTTAACTGTCAACTTTCCCATGGCTGCGACCTTCTCAGCCCGAGCTACACTCAAGAGTACACAATCAATGAAACCCTATGGGGAAAATCAAACTCCGACATGGTACAAGTTGCAAGATCACCCAGCTAGCCTATGATGGGCTGTCACTAGATAGGCTTAACTGTCAACTTTCCCATGGCTGCGTCATTCTCAGCCCGATCTACACTCAAGAGTACACGATCAATGAAGCGCTAAGGGGAAAGTAGAAATCCTGCTTCATACAAGTTGCCGAGTAAGCGATCAATGAAACCCTATGGTGAAAATCAAACTCCGGCATGATACAAGTTGCAAGATCACCCAGCTAGCCTATGATGGGTTGTCACTAGATAGGCTTAACTGTCAACTTTCCCATGGCTGCGACCTTCTCAGCCCGAGCTACACTCAAGAGTATACGATCAATGAAACCCTATGGGGAAAATCAAACTCCGACATGGTACAAGTTACAAGATCACCCAGCTAGCCTATGATGGGCTGTCACTAGATAGGCTTAACTGTCAACTTTCCCATGGCTGCGTCATTCTCAGCCCGATCTACACTCAAGAGTACACGATCAATGAAGCGCTAAGGGGAAAGTAGAAATCCTGCTTCATACAAGTTGCCGAGTAAGCGATCAATGAAACCCTATGGTGAAAATCAAACTCCGGCATGATACAAGTTGCAAGATCACCCAGCTAGCCTATGATGGGTTGTCACTAGATAGGCTTAACTGTCAACTTTCCCATGGCTGCGACCTTCTCAGCCCGAGCTACACTCAAGAGTACACGATCAATGAAACCCTATGGGGAAAATCAAACTCCGACATGGTACAAGTTACAAGATCACCCAGCTAGCCTATGATGGGCTGTCACTAGATAGGCTTAACTGTCAACTTTCCCATGGCTGCGTCATTCTCAGCCCGATCTACACTCAAGAGTACACGATCAATGAAGCGCTAAGGGGAAAGTAGAAATCCTGCTTCATACAAGTTGCCGAGTGAGCGATCAATGAAACCCTATGGTGAAAATCAAACTCCGGCATGATACAAGTTGCAAGATCACCCAGCTAGCCTATGATGGGTTGTCACTAGATAGGCTTAACTGTCAACTTTCCCATGGCTGCGACCTTCTCAGCCCGAGCTACACTCAAGAGTACACGATCAATGAAACCCTATGGGGAAAATCAAACTCCGACATGGTACAAGTTGCAAGCTCACCCAGCTAGCCTATGATGGGCTGTCACTAGATAGGCTTAACTGTCAACTTTCCCATGGCTGCGTCATTCTCAGCCCGAGCTACACTCAAGAGTACACGATCAATGAAGCGCTAAGGGGAAAGTAGAAATCCTGCTTCATACAAAATGCCGAGTAAGCGATCAATGAAACCCTATGGTGAAAATCAAACTCCGGCATGATACAAGTTGCAAGATCACCCAGCTAGCCTATGATGGGTTGTCACTAGATAGGCTTAACTGTCAACTTTCCCATGGCTGCGACCTTCTCAGCCCGAGCTACACTCAAGAGTACACAATCAATGAAACCCTATGGGGAAAATCAAACTCCGACATGGTACAAGTTGCAAGATCACCCAGCTAGCCTATGATGGGCTGTCACTAGATAGGCTTAACTGTCAACTTTCCCATGGCTGCGTCATTCTCAGCCCGAGCTACACTCAAGAGTACACGATCAATGAAGCGCTAAGGGGAAAGTAGAAATCCTGCTTCATACAAGTTGCCGAGTAAGCGATCAATGAAACCCTATGGTGAAAATCAAACTCCGGCATGATACAAGTTGCAAGATCACCCAGCTAGCCTATGATGGGTTGTCACTAGATAGGCTTAACTGTCAACTTTCCCATGGCTGCGACCTTCTCAGCCCGAGCTACACTCAAGAGTACACGATCAATGAAACCCTATGGGGAAAATCAAACTCCGACATGGTACAAGTTGCAAGCTCACCCAGCTAGCCTATGATGGGCTGTCACTAGATAGGCTTAACTGTCAACTTTCCCATGGCTGCGTCATTCTCAGCCCGAGCTACACTCAAGAGTACACGATCAATGAAGCGCTAAGGGGAAAGTAGAAATCCTGCTTCATACAAGTTGCCGAGTAAGCGATCAATGAAACCCTATGGTGAAAATCAAACTCCGGCATAATACAAGTTGCAAGATCACCCAGCTAGCCTATGATGGGTTGTCACTAGATAGGCTTAACTGTCAACTTTCCCATGGCTGCGACCTTCTCAGCCCGAGCTACACTCAAGAGTACACGATCAATGAAACCCTATGGGGAAAATCAAACTCCGACATGGTACAAGTTTCAAGATCACCCAGCTAGCCTATGATGGGCTGTCACTAGATAGGCTTAACTGTCAACTTTCCCATGGCTGCGTCATTCTCAGCCCGATCTACACTCAAGAGTACACGATCAATGAAGCGCTAAGGGGAAAGTAGAAATCCTGCTTGATACAAGTTGCCGAGTGAGCGATCAATGAAACCCTATGGTGAAAATCAAACTCCGGCATGATACAAGTTGCAAGATCACCCAGCTAGCCTATGATGGGTTGTCACTAGATAGGCTTAACTGTCAACTTTCCCATGGCTGCGACCTTCTCAGCCCGAGCTACACTCAAGAGTACACGATCAATGAAACCCTATGGGGAAAATCAAACTCCGACATGGTACAAGTTGCAAGCTCACCCAGCTAGCCTATGATGGGCTGTCACTAGATAGGCTTAACTGTCAACTTTCCCATGGCTGCGTCATTCTCAGCCCGAGCTACACTCAAGAGTACACGATCAATGAAGCGCTAAGGGGAAAGTAGAAATCCTGCTTCATACAAGTTGCCGAGTAAGCGATCAATGAAACCCTATGGTGAAAATCAAACTCCGGCATAATACAAGTTGCAAGATCACCCAGCTAGCCTATGATGGGTTGTCACTAGATAGGCTTAACTGTCAACTTTCCCATGGCTGCGACCTTCTCAGCCCGAGCTACACTCAAGAGTACACGATCAATGAAACCCTATGGGGAAAATCAAACTCCGACATGGTACAAGTTACAAGATCACCCAGCTAGCCTATGATGGGCTGTCACTAGATAGGCTTAACTGTCAACTTTCCCATGGCTGCGTCATTCTCAGCCCGATCTACACTCAAGAGTACACGATCAATGAAGCGCTAAGGGGAAAGTAGAAATCCTGCTTCATACAAGTTGCCGAGTAAGCGATCAATGAAACCCTATGGTGAAAATCAAACTCCGGCATGATACAAGTTGCAAGATCACCCAGCTAGCCTATGATGGGTTGTCACTAGATAGGCTTAACTGTCAACTTTCCCATGGCTGCGACCTTCTCAGCCCGAGCTACACTCAAGTGTACACGATCAATGAAACCCTATGGGGAAAATCAAACTCCGACATGGTACAAGTTACAAGCTCACCCAGCTAGCCTATGATGGGCTGTCACTAGATAGGCTTAACTGTCAACTTTCCCATGGCTGCGTCATTCTCAGCCCGAGCTACACTCAAGAGTACACGATCAATGAAGCGCTAAGGGGAAAGTAGAAATCCTGCTTCATACAAAATGCCGAGTAAGCAATCAATGAAACCCTATGGTGAAAATCAAACTCCGGCATGATACAAGTTGCAAGATCACCCAGCTAGCCTATGATGGGTTGTCACTAGATAGGCTTAACTGTCAACTTTCCCATGGCTGCGACCTTCTCAGCCCGAGCTACACTCAAGAGTACACAATCAATGAAACCCTATGGGGAAAATCAAACTCCGACATGGTACAAGTTGCAAGCTCACCCAGCTAGCCTATGATGTGCTGTCACTAGATAGGCTTAACTGTCAACTTTCCCATGGCTGCGTCATTCTCAGCCCGATCTACACTCAAGAGTACACGATCAATGAAGCGCTAAGGGAAAAGTAGAAACCCTGCTTCATACAAGTTGCCGAGTAAGCGATCAATGAAACCCTATGATGAAAATCAAACTCCGGCATGATACAAGTTGCAAGATCACCCAGCTAGCCTATGATGGGTTGTCACTAGATAGGCTTAACTGTCAACTTTCCCATGGCTGCGACCTTCTCAGCCCGAGCTACACTCAAGAGTACACGATCAATGAAACCCTATGGGGAAAATCAAACTCCGACATGGTACAAGTTGCAAGCTCACCCAGCTAGCCTATGATGGGCTGTCACTAGATAGGCTTAACTGTCAACTTTCCCATGGCTGCGTCATTCTCAGCCCGAGCTACACTCAAGAGTACACGATCAATGAAACCCTATGGGGAAAATCAAACTCCGACATGGTACAAGTTGCAAGATCACCCAGCTAGCCTATGATGGGCTGTCACTAGATAGGCTTAACTGTCAACTTTCCCATGGCTGCGTCATTCTCAGCCCGAGCTACACTCAAGAGTACACGATCAATGAAGCGCTAAGGGGAAAGTAGAAATCCTGCTTGATACAAGTTGCCGAGTGAGCGATCAATGAAACCCTATGGTGAAAATCAAACTCCGGCATGATACAAGTTGCAAGATCACCCAGCTAGCCTATGATGGGTTGTCACTAGATAGGCTTAACTGTCAACTTTCCCATGGCTGCGACCTTCTCAGCCCAAGCTACACTCAAGAGTATACGATCAATGAAACCCTATGGGGAAAATCAAACTCCGACATGGTACAAGTTGCAAGATCACCCAGCTAGCCTATGATGGGCTGTCACTAGATAGGCTTAACTGTCAACTTTCCCATGGCTGCGTCATTCTCAGCCCGATCTACACTCAAGAGTACACGATCAATGAAGCGCTAAGGGGAAAGTAGAAATCCTGCTTCATACAAGTTGCCGAGTAAGCGATCAATGAAACCCTATGGTGAAAATCAAACTCCGGCATGATACAAGTTGCAAGATCACCCAGCTAGCCTATGATGGGTTGTCCCTAGATAGGCTTAACTGTCAACTTTCCCATGGCTGCGACCTTCTCAGCCCGAGCTACACTCAAGAGTATACGATCAATGAAACCCTATGGGGAAAATCAAACTCCGACATGGTACAAGTTACAAGATCACCCAGCTAGCCTATGATGGGCTGTCACTAGATAGGCTTAACTGTCAACTTTCCCATGGCTGCGTCATTCTCAGCCCGATCTACACTCAAGAGTACACGATCAATGAAGCGCTAAGGGGAAAGTAGAAATCCTGCTTCATACAAGTTGCCGAGTAAGCGATCAATGAAACCCTATGGTGAAAATCAAACTCCGGCATGATACAAGTTGCAAGATCACCCAGCTAGCCTATGATGGGTTGTCACTAGATAGGCTTAACTGTCAACTTTCCCATGGCTGCGACCTTCTCAGCCCGAGCTACACTCAAGAGTACACGATCAATGAAACCCTATGGGGAAAATCAAACTCCGACATGGTACAAGTTACAAGATCACCCAGCTAGCCTATGATGGGCTGTCACTAGATAGGCTTAACTGTCAACTTTCCCATGGCTGCGTCATTCTCAGCCCGATCTACACTCAAGAGTACACGATCAATGAAGCGCTAAGGGGAAAGTAGAAATCCTGCTTCATACAAGTTGCCGAGTGAGCGATCAATGAAACCCTATGGTGAAAATCAAACTCCGGCATGATACAAGTTGCAAGATCACCCAGCTAGCCTATGATGGGTTGTCACTAGATAGGCTTAACTGTCAACTTTCCCATGGCTGCGACCTTCTCAGCCCGAGCTACACTCAAGAGTACACGATCAATGAAACCCTATGGGGAAAATCAAACTCCGACATGGTACAAGTTGCAAGCTCACCCAGCTAGCCTATGATGGGCTGTCACTAGATAGGCTTAACTGTCAACTTTCCCATGGCTGCGTCATTCTCAGCCCGAGCTACACTCAAGAGTACACGATCAATGAAGCGCTAAGGGGAAAGTAGAAATCCTGCTTCATACAAAATGCCGAGTAAGCGATCAATGAAACCCTATGGTGAAAATCAAACTCCGGCATGATACAAGTTGCAAGATCACCCAGCTAGCCTATGATGGGTTGTCACTAGATAGGCTTAACTGTCAACTTTCCCATGGCTGCGACCTTCTCAGCCCGAGCTACACTCAAGAGTACACAATCAATGAAACCCTATGGGGAAAATCAAACTCCGACATGGTACAAGTTGCAAGATCACCCAGCTAGCCTATGATGGGCTGTCACTAGATAGGCTTAACTGTCAACTTTCCCATGGCTGCGTCATTCTCAGCCCGAGCTACACTCAAGAGTACACGATCAATGAAGCGCTAAGGGGAAAGTAGAAATCCTGCTTCATAGAAGTTGCCGAGTAAGCGATCAATGAAACCCTATGGTGAAAATCAAACTCCGGCATGATACAAGTTGCAAGATCACCCAGCTAGCCTATGATGGGTTGTCACTAGATAGGCTTAACTGTCAACTTTCCCATGGCTGCGACCTTCTCAGCCCGAGCTACACTCAAGAGTACACGATCAATGAAACCCTATGGGGAAAATCAAACTCCGACATGGTACAAGTTGCAAGCTCACCCAGCTAGCCTATGATGGGCTGTCACTAGATAGGCTTAACTGTCAACTTTCCCATGGCTGCGTCATTCTCAGCCCGATCTACACTCAAGAGTACACGATCAATGAAGCGCTAAGGGGAAAGTAGAAATCCTGCTTCATACAAGTTGCCGAGTAAGCGATCAATGAAACCCTATGGTGAAAATCAAACTCCGGCATGATACAAGTTGCAAGATCACCCAGCTAGCCTATGATGGGTTGTCACTAGATAGGCTTAACTGTCAACTTTCCCATGGCTGCGACCTTCTCAGCCCGAGCTACACTCAAGAGTACACGATCAATGAAACCCTATGGGGAAAATCAAACTCCGACATGGTACAAGTTTCAAGATCACCCAGCTAGCCTATGATGGGCTGTCACTAGATAGGCTTAACTGTCAACTTTCCCATGGCTGCGTCATTCTCAGCCCGATCTACACTCAAGAGTACACGATCAATGAAGCGCTAAGGGGAAAGTAGAAATCCTGCTTGATACAAGTTGCCGAGTGAGCGATCAATGAAACCCTATGGTGAAAATCAAACTCCGGCATGATACAAGTTGCAAGATCACCCAGCTAGCCTATGATGGGTTGTCACTAGATAGGCTTAACTGTCAACTTTCCCATGGCTGCGACCTTCTCAGCCCGAGCTACACTCAAGAGTACACGATCAATGAAACCCTATGGGGAAAATCAAACTCCGACATGGTACAAGTTGCAAGCTCACCCAGCTAGCCTATGAAGGGCTGTCACTAGATAGGCTTAACTGTCAACTTTCCCATGGCTGCGTCATTCTCAGCCCGAGCTACACTCAAGAGTACACGATCAATGAAGCGCTAAGGGGAAAGTAGAAATCCTGCTTCATACAAGTTGCCGAGTAAGCGATCAATGAAACCCTATGGTGAAAATCAAACTCCGGCATAATACAAGTTGCAAGATCACCCAGCTAGCCTATGATGGGTTGTCACTAGATAGGCTTAACTGTCAACTTTCCCATGGCTGCGACCTTCTCAGCCCGAGCTACACTCAAGAGTACACGATCAATGAAACCCTATGGGGAAAATCAAACTCCGACATGGTACAAGTTTCAAGATCACCCAGCTAGCCTATGATGGGCTGTCACTAGATAGGCTTAACTGTCAACTTTCCCATGGCTGCGTCATTCTCAGCCCGATCTACACTCAAGAGTACACGATCAATGAAGCGCTAAGGGGAAAGTAGAAATCCTGCTTCATACAAGTTGCCGAGTGAGCGATCAATGAAACCCTATGGTGAAAATCAAACTCCGGCATGATACAAGTTGCAAGATCACCCAGCTAGCCTATGATGGGTTGTCACTAGATAGGCTTAACTGTCAACTTTCCCATGGCTGCGACCTTCTCAGCCCGAGCTACACTCAAGAGTACACGATCAATGAAACCCTATGGGGAAAATCAAACTCCGACATGGTACAAGTTGCAAGCTCACCCAGCTAGCCTATGATGGGCTGTCACTAGATAGGCTTAACTGTCAACTTTCCCATGGCTGCGTCATTCTCAGCCCGAGCTACACTCAAGAGTACACGATCAATGAAGCGCTAAGGGGAAAGTAGAAATCCTGCTTCATACAAGTTGCCGAGTGAGCGATCAATGAAACCCTATGGTGAAAATCAAACTCCGGCATGATACAAGTTGCAAGATCACCCAGCTAGCCTATGATGGGTTGTCACTAGATAGGCTTAACTGTTAACTTTCCCATGGCTGCGACCTTCTCAGCCCGAGCTACACTCAAGAGTACACGATCAATGAAACCCTATGGGGAAAATCAAACTCCGACATGGTACAAGTTGCAAGCTCACCCAGCTAGCCTACGATGGGCTGTCACTAGATAGGCTTATCTGTCAACTTTCCCATGGCTGCGTCATTCTCAGCCCGAGCTACACTCAAGAGTACACGATCAATGAAGCGCTAAGGGGAAAGTAGAAATCCTGCTTGATACAAGTTGCCGAGTGAGCGATCAATGAAACCCTATGGTGAAAATCAAACTCCGGCATGATACAAGTTGCAAGATCACCCAGCTAGCCTATGATGGGTTGTCACTAGATAGGCTTAACTGTCAACTTTCCCATGGCTGCGACCTTCTCAGCCCGAGCTACACTCAAGAGTACACGATCAATGAAACCCTATGGGGAAAATCAAACTCCGACATGGTACAAGTTGCAAGCTCACCCAGCTAGCCTATGATGGGCTGTCACTAGATAGGCTTAACTGTCAACTTTCCCATGGCTGCGTCATTCTCAGCCCGATCTACACTCAAGAGTACACGATCAATGAAGCGCTAAGGGGAAAGTAGAAATCCTGCTTCATACAAGTTGCCGAGTAAGCGATCAATGAAACCCTATGGTGAAAATCAAACTCCGGCATGATACAAGTTGCAAGATCACCCAGCTAGCCTATGATGGGTTGTCACTAGATAGGCTTAACTGTCAACTTTCCCATGGCTGCGACCTTCTCAGCCCGAGCTACACTCAAGAGTACACGATCAATGAAACCCTATGGGGAAAATCAAACTCCGACATGGTACAAGTTGCAAGCTCACCCAGCTAGCCTATGATGGGCTGTCACTAGATAGGCTTAACTGTCAACTTTCCCATGGCTGCGTCATTCTCAGCCCGAGCTACACTCAAGAGTACACGATCAATGAAACCCTATGGGGAAAATCAAACTCCGACATGGTACAAGTTGCAAGATCACCCAGCTAGCCTATGATGGGCTGTCACTAGATAGGCTTAACTGTCAACTTTCCCATGGCTGCGTCATTCTCAGCCCGAGCTACACTCAAGAGTACACGATCAATGAAGCGCTAAGGGGAAAGTAGAAATCCTGCTTGATACAAGTTGCCGAGTGAGCGATCAATGAAACCCTATGGTGAAAATCAAACTCCGGCATGATACAAGTTGCAAGATCACCCAGCTAGCCTATGATGGGTTGTCACTAGATAGGCTTAACTGTCAACTTTCCCATGGCTGCGACCTTCTCAGCCCGAGCTACACTCAAGAGTACACGATCAATGAAACCCTATGGGGAAAATCAAACTCCGACATGGTACAAGTTGCAAGATCACCCAGCTAGCCTATGATGGGCTGTCACTAGATAGGCTTAACTGTCAACTTTCCCATGGCTGCGTCATTCTCAGTCCGATCTACACTCAAGAGTACACGATCAATGAAGCGCTAAGGGGAAAGTAGAAATCCTGCTTCATACAAGTTGCCGAGTAAGCGATCA